>NW_013665699.1:168114-169907 GCF_000517525.1 Limulus polyphemus | reverse complement strand
CAATTCTATTGTACAACAATGGGTAATTACAAATGGTGAAGAGTAAACCGTGTATAAATTATAAGGCAATTCTATTGTACAACAATGGGTAATTACAAATGGTGAAGAGTAAACCGTGTATAAATTATAAGGCAATTCTATTGTACAACAATGGGTAATTACAAATGGTGAAAAGTAAACCGTGTATAAATTTTTCTCTATCGAACGAATATCATTAAATGATTAAGTATAGCTGCACTAATGATGACAAGTAACACCGAAAATTACAAACTGTTTAAAAAGGGTTTAGACACAAAATGACAGAAAAAAGTTATAGCTACGCTTCAGTTGTTGTAAGGGCAACACAATAAAACAAAAGTAATGCTGAATATGACACTGATTGAGCTTCACCACAAACTATTATATAAATTCAGGTAGAATTTACACGTTAAAAATCTAATTATTGTACAAGGAAAATGATGAAGTTTTGAATACGACCGTTAAATGAAAACTAACGTAATCGTGTACATTTTTAGTATATTATTGACACAGTTAGTAAAATACAGTTTTTGGTACATTAATGGAACAGTGCCAAATAGTTTATCATAAGTATGTTTGTAATCATGCAAATTTTCCAATAGATTTAGTGTTTTACATGAAATACCATTTGTGCAAACAGCTTTTACACACGCACCTTTGTCTGTTTCTGGTGCCACCAGACTGCAGCTTGTACCCAGTCTCCATTAGCAACAGGGTCTACCTAAACGAAATAGTTTATTAACCTATTAGCAACCAATTAAATAAAATATTATCTTAGAGTTGTGAAGTTTCTTACGTTCAAAGTAAATTAAATCAAGCTAATTGTATCGAGTTTTCAGTTAAGACCCAATTATTCTTTATTGTAATATTACTTTGCTCCTTAAGACTCTCATAGTGTTCAATTCGTCACCTGGAAATTTGAAGGTTTTCTCTACTACATAACATGAATTTCATTCTTACAACAGTTTAGTTTACTTACTTGTTACTTATACACTCATATTTGTTTTCACTCAGAAGTTCTAGTTAATAGTTATTAATGTAACTTTCTTTTCCCATTGACGCTGTGGACGCTTGGCCCGTTCTGCGATGGAGAAGACCACCTTGCTGGTTCGCAAGTTCTTCTGAATAATGAGGAGGTTAATTCCAGAAAATGATAATCCATAATATATGATGTTAAGAATAACTAATACTATTGAAAATCTTTACTTTAATTCTGGTATGTTGTGACATAAATAAAATTGATATAAATCCCACTTCACCTACTTAATACAGTTCAAAATCTTTACCCTTATTCTGGTATGTTGTGACATGAATAAAATTGATAAAAATCCCACTTCACCTACTTAATACAGTTCAAAATCTTTGCCCTTATTCTGGTATGTTGTGACATAAATAAAATTGATATAAATCCCACTTCACCTACTTAATCCAGTTCACAGCTTAAAAACTATTGGCAAGGAAACTTCTAAAACGAATTGAGTGAGAAATGTCGAAGACAGCCTTAAGAGACCAGGTATTGGCGCATAGGCCTCTTCGGCAGTTGATATAGCAGATGTAGTGTGGTTAACATATCTCTTCTTTGCTTTCACTCAGAAGTTCTTATTAATAATTACATTAAGAGTAAGTTACAAATTTCCATCAGATATGGTGTTGTCAAGTGTAGCAGATATGTACTAATACGAAACTTTGTTAGTTTGGACTTTCATCCTACTTAAGTGCATTTCTCGGCATGGCCAGGTGGTTAGGGTGCTCGACTCGCAATCAGAGGGTCGCGG
>NW_013665699.1:164662-167216 GCF_000517525.1 Limulus polyphemus | reverse complement strand
ACCAAATCTCCTCGCCCTTTCAGCCGTGGGGGCGTTATAATGTGACGGTCAATCCCACTATTCGTTGGTAAAAGAGTAGCCCAAGAGTTGGCGGTGGGTGGTGATGACTAGCTGCCTTCCCTCTAGTCTTACACTGCTAAATTAGGCACACATTTCGTGTAGCTTTGCGCGAAATTAAAAAAACAAACAAACAAGTCCATTTCTAGAAATTTTGGTATCTCTTTCATTCATTATTTTAGTTAATATTTCAAATGGATTATAATAACCACATTTCTAGGTTATTGTAAGTTAAGTGATAAACACATTATTCATAATTAACCTCAAATTACTAACTTGCTATCATACCGTTTGTTACTGTGGTGTCCACGTATTGCATCATTATTGAATACCTATATGTTTATACCTGTCACAACGCTCAGTGTAAAGGATTGACCTCAAATAGTATGAAACTACCAAATTTCTATGTAAAATAAACAGTTAATCTTAGTGGTAATTAATGAAACTATTTTTGTTTGTAATTAATCACAAAGCTACACGATGGGCTATCTGTGCTCTGCCCACCACGGGTATCGAAACCCGGATTCTAGCGTTGTAAGTCCGCAGACATTCCACTGTACCACTTGGGGGGGGCACTATTTTTGTTAAATTTCTTTGGTCACTGATGTATTTTTAAGATTACTGTAACAAAAAAAGGCATAGATCCACAAATAATATGGCGTAGTAACAGTTTACAAAATGTTCTTAAAACTCGCATGGGATCCATAACTGTGATTCTAAGTGCAACTAGGTTTTTTTTTTTTGTAACGATAGAATATCACCCTGGTATTCTCTATATAACTTTACGCTGACGTCTTTTACTCTTTGACTTTTCTGCTTGATTTTAACAAGTACGAGATGTAGATAATTGAATCAAGTTATGAAATAAAGACAAAGACATAAATCTAACACTTATGTTGAAGAGGAGTGTGTTTTGTTTGAACTATTACACTATCATGCTGTATCGTACAAATTTATTAATTTGTTTTTCTGGATTACGTTTTGTTAACAGGGGGTCCGTAGCGTAGTTGTTTGGTACAATGTTTGAACGCTGTAAACGAAGAGCAAATTAAATCTTTTAAAATATTTGAAATGTGGGGTACTAGAAAAGGAAACCATATAAATAATGCAGCAAGCGTGAGAGTAGGCTTATTTGGAATTGCCATGGTTTTAAATTAAACGCCTTGTTTACTTCTGTAAGCTGGTTTATTGGATTTGGGAATTGTTGTACAGGTTAAGTGTAGATTTGTTGAATTTTTATTTAATCATAGAAATACACCTCTCAACAAAGTAGAGTGAACTATTATTCAAAAATCTAACTGAAAGCTTGCCGCTGCTATCTAACAGTGTATTGTGAAAAATTGTTTGCATTTAGAATTTTTGCGCAAATTACATAAGGGCTATCCGCGTATAACAAACTCTAATTTTGAAATGATAGACTAGAAAGTAGGCGGCTAGTAAACAGCACTCATCGCCAACTCCTGGTCCACTCTTGTCGGATCGAATTGTGGGATTTTAACGTTACTCGGATATCGCACCCACGACCTCAAAATGTGGAGTAACGGAACGCTAACCCGGAACTTTCGGATTGTTTGAATGATAAATATAATTAAAAGAGTTTTTTTTTGTACTTCAGGACTATGAGTTTAGATGGGTAAAGAAACATTAAATCATTTCAACTCTTAGAGACAATAGCAAACTCCTCATCTGAAGACAAACTCATCCCTTCTACAATTATTACAGCCTCACACTTTGTTTTTATGTAGTATATACATACACAAAGAAGCCTATCTAAACAATCAGAGAAGCTCTTATGGATTTGAAGGAAAGGCCGTTTTGATTGAGTTCCTCAAAAAATATAGATTTTCAATTTATCAACTCTTTGAAGGTGTTTTTTTTATGTATATGCGCGTTTCATTTGAAAACGAAAAATCGTTTCATTCCTAACTCCAGAATTTTTTTCTAAGTATTCATTACAATGAATCATATACTGAATTAAGTAGTACGTACTTACATAAGTGTTATATTAAAACAACCTGGTTCTTGAAGTTAAACAACTAATTCATATAAATAAATATCACAGTATCGGTTTTAATTTATAATATAACACGTGGAAAATCATAAAGGCTAGGCTTATCGATCGATCTATCTAGATCCTGTGACGTCACACCACGTTCTGCCCCTGAGGCAGCCTCTATTAACACATAAGTTACTATATTACATTTTAGTGCGATGCAGACGAAAGTATAAAACTGATTAAAATGTGGTAAAATATAATCCAGAGATACTGAAATACTATCAAAAACAGATATTATTAAATACTTAATAATATACCTATGTTACATATACAGCTGGCAAAATCAAAACGTTATAAAAATATAAACAGATAGTCCCTAATTTAGCAGTGTAAAACTAGAGGGAAGTCAGCTAGTTATCACCAGCTTTTGGGCTACTCTTTTACCAACGAATATTATAACGCCCCCACGGCTGAAAGGGCAAGCATGTTTGGTGTGAGGGG
>NW_013665699.1:162103-164236 GCF_000517525.1 Limulus polyphemus | reverse complement strand
GTGAGGGGGATTCGAACCCGCGATCCTCAGATTACGAGTCGAGCGCCCTAACCACCTGGCCATGCCGGACCTAACCACGAAGGAAAAAAGAAAACACAAGTTAATCACCTTCGAACTTCTGGATTCGAACCCTAATAACTAGTTATCAAAAAATTATTTGGCAACCAATAATTTACTTTTGGATCCATCTTTTGTTTTGTCTGCAAAATGGAACTATTGTCATCACACTGCAAATCGTCATCAGTCATTGTTAAACGATTTTTTTGAGATTTTGATAACTTGCATTTGTCCTTCAAATTTATCTTCGCAATCAACAAAACTCGGTTAATTTATTTCTATACACGTATGTGCCAAGATACAGTGTTTACTCAAAATGCCATCAATTAAAAATTGCTATGACTCATAACTGGCGTTTATCGACTTTCTAGCACCATTCTCGTGAGTTATAATATAAAACTCAAGACAAATAAAATAGTTCATTAAGTTCTCATTAACAGCTTTAAAAAATAAAACAAACATGCAAAGTTATTAACGTTATCATTTTTCGGTCGGTTTAATTATCCTCAACGAGCCTAAGTGATTTTAATGTTTTATCACTAAACGTTGCGTTTTATATGTCAAAGGGCTAGAGAAACATGAAAAAAAAAAGAACAAAATCAACGCCACTGAGTTTATAATGATCTTTTTTATTGAAAGTTGGTAAGAAAGAATTCAGTAAATATTCTTTAATGATCTTTGAAGAAGCGCTAAAATTGCTTCAATTTATTTTGTGAAATATCTTATGAATAGCAGCATTGACAATTGATAATACAGCTGTATAGTAATAACCTATAACGCATTCCACTAGGTCCCATAGAAGCCAAAGAATAATAAGGAAACCACATATGTGTGTGTATTGGTTAGCTAGTCAAAAGCCTTTTGAAGTCTCGCAAATTTGTGTAGTTCCTGAACGTATCATTGCTAATATTGTTAATTACTTTAATAAGAATACAAAGGTTGCTAAAATGTGTGACCTTCTGTGTGAATGTTAAGCGCAGATATGCTGCTTAAAAATAATTAAACAACTATGAGAGACAGTACCAGAAAGAAATCAATAAACTAAAGTTAATACCTTTGAAGTGAAATTACTTAAAACGTTAGCACCCGTGTAAAGATAAAGTTTTAACTACCAATCAGCTTTGGAACATGCCATTACGAATTTAAAAAAACGTCATAAATTATTTAGTTATTGATTGGTTACTCCACTTTGCGAACTGCGCGTGGCCCAGTAGTTAGCTTGAAAGGCTGCAGCTGGGAAGTACTAAAATTCGAGACGTGATGTCGTTGAACACAGCATTGTATTTTCAGCTGTGGCAAAAGTGACAGTCAGTCTCGTTATTCGGTTCAAAAAGCCGCCGAACAAGTCTTTGCGGCGGCGGGTGCTGCTGGTTAGCTGCCTTTCTTCTGATAAGAAGTTCAAATTTAGGGACGACTTGAATTCTAAGGATCCCCAATCTGGTCGTTTTATACCACGTGCGTATAAGATGTCGTTATAAATAAATATTCTAGTTTCAATTCTCATCCATTTTCTTGGTTATAGGTGTACTCCTGTACCTGTAAAAAGCACACAGAATGACCTTAACATTCTCGAATTAAGCTTCGACTATAAAGTTTAAATAACTACAATTCACTCTATTTAATTATTGACCATTATAGGATACATACATATCCTGTATTACATAACTCGTAACTATTAGGTCGTCAAGAAATTAATGTCGCTTTTTTTTAGATGAAAAAACACGAACAACTTGTATATCAAAACAAAACATTTATTAAATGAAATAGTCTCCATTATTATCCATGATGCTTTTCCATTTTACAATCAGGTTGTTAATGCCCCAATTAAAGAAATCACTTGGCTTTGAAGCAAAAAACATGTCTATGTCCTCTTTAACACCTACCATATTTGCATACGTTTTCCCATTAAAATGGTGCTGCAGCGAACGAAAAAGATGGTTATTTGATGGTGCCATATCTGGAGAATATGGTGGGTGGGAGAAAACTTTGCAACCCAACTCCATAATCTTGTGATGCGTCAAACGTGCCACATGTGGACGTGCATTGTCGTGGAGAAGAAAAACACTTTTCCGATTG
>NW_013665699.1:154835-161121 GCF_000517525.1 Limulus polyphemus | reverse complement strand
CACTTTCTATAGATTGAGTGCAGGTTTTGGGGTCGGAAGTGGGTTTTGTATAGGACTGAGCCATTGTTTTTGGAGTTTAATATTCGCATAGAGAATCCATTTTTCACCACCAGTGACAATTCTGTCCAAAAATGGTTCATGCGCATTACGTGCCAGAAGAGACGAAGCAACGTTCACACGTTGGAAACGATGATCATCGGAGAGTTCGTGAGGCACCCAAATACCTTCCTTATGGAGTTTTCCCCTATTCCTTAGATGTTTACGTATTGTTTCATGAGAGACATGCAATTTCAGGACCATTTCACGAGTGTGATGCTTTGGGTTACACTAAACAAGTGTCTTCAGAGCACCAATATTAACTCCAACATGTCGACCCCTGCCATTACAGTTTTAAGGCTAAAGTCACCTGAACGAAATTTGTTGAACTATCGTTGACACTTACGAACGTTTAGAACATTTCCATAAAGATCTTTGGTATTCTTTGTGGCCACAGAGGCGTTGTTTCCCTGTTTGTATTCAAACAGCATTACATGCCGAATGTGTGTCTCGTCGTGTGCCTTCAGTATATGGGATTAGAGTATACTAAACTTTACACATTATATAGGCTACACTAACGTGATGTACATTTTTTCGGGGATGGTGCATGAAAACGCGACACTAATTTCTTGACGACCTAATACAATGTAATGTGTAGCATTAGTTTCCCCAAAACATCGGATAGGAGTGTGTAAAACCAAAATCGTTCATATTAAATTATCTTTCTCTCTAGAGATTGGCTAAACCTCTTCAAAATTATTATAAGTAGGTAAACAAACCGATAAAAAAGTCAACTAATCATCACTAAATGTAATAGGAAGTAAATATGTACCTCATAAACTCAAGCAAATGCTTTAAGAGTTTATAACAAAATTAAATAACATTACATATCTGTATGCAATCCAGTTACAATAATTCGCCAAAGCTCGAAAAGAAGCAGTTAAAAACAAAGTTAGGATATCCAAGTACTTTTATCTAAATTTATTTGCTATAATTACATATAAATAAAACTTATAGAGTATATATATGTATATTAGTATTATATACTATATATCAGTAGGTGCTAGAATTAAATTCTTGTTTTTAAAGTTAACCAACTACAGTACTTTTAAAATAACTTATCTAAACGTTTACAAACTATTCAAAGGGACAAGACATACTTTGTTCTCATTATATTCGGCTGAAAGATCATTGGTTTGTGAATTCCGCCAACACGAATATTTTTAACAGATTTATAAATTGATTTAAATAAAGTTCAACAATTTATGTAATGTCCCTCTTGATATGTAGCACCTATTAATGTGTAACCCCTAGAAATCCATAAAAATAAGTGCATCGTAAGTAAGGATTCTCCATTTTTTTGTATCAGTTCATTTAGTGTTGCTCCCCCAGTGGTACAGCGGTATGTCTGCGGACTTACAACGCTAGAATCCGGGTTTCGATACTTGTGATGGGCAGACCACAGATAGCCCATTGTGTAGCTTTGTGCTTAATTACAAACAAACAACCGTTTGCTGTTTTGAACTTGCACCTATTATTTTGTATTAACAATGTACTGGATAAATAGACAATGAATTAGAGACACTCCTACTTCGGAACTTATTTATTCTTAGGGTCTTTTGGAACAGATGACTTTGAAGTATTAATACACCTCTTAAAATACTACTTCTATTCTGTTCGGATTTTGCTGCACACATAGCTATGACTAATGTTAAACATACCATGTTAAACACAGACAATTTGTAAATCAAAGTTTTAGCAATCAAGAATCTTTCGTAATGATATTTGTTTGATTAATTATGTAGATATATACCAAGAGAAATGTCTAATAGCTTTTACTCGTATATCTCAACGTATGGATTTTTTTTTTGAGAGAGTTTCTAAAAATAAGCTGACAGGAAACGAAGTAACGTGAGCTTTATCCTTACAGTTTGATAAGCATATGTCATTTGATAGATACTAAGGGCTCTAAACATTAAAACGTCATTACGAATTTTTTTAAGTTTAGAAAAGAGAAATCAACCGTTTAAACGCATTTCGATAACAATAACATTTTCTTTTTACCATCAAATTTGTAAGATTCGTTCAAAAAACGAACATTAACCCTAATGTAACACATCGTTAGGCAGAGTATTTACTATTGAAAAATATATTATGAGTTTCTTTGTTATTCATTAAAAATCACACAATAGATTAATATAGCTAAATTATAATTTAGGGTAAATTAGGGTATCGAAATAGCCTTTACTAAGGTCGGGTTTGTAAACAACCTGCACGCCAAGGTAATTAGAGATCAAAATCTAAGTCAAAGTATTAGTAAAGGGCAATAACACAAATCGTGTTACGTGTAAAGATTACATGTAAAACAAAATAGCCCAGTAGCTAAAGATAAGTCAAGTTGTGAAATAAACTTAAAATAACATAGTAAAAACAAATCATCATACAGCTAAAACCAGAAAAGAATTAAAACAGTTAAATGCCGGAATAAAAAGTAAAAAAGAAAAGAAAAAATACATACATAAAAGAAGAGTAAAAAATAAATGGACAGTCAAGTTTAAGTCCACAGTTTTTGGAATAGTCATAGTTATCCTTCTCAAAGATGAATACGTGGCTCTCTTTATTGGGCAACAGATTCGTTTTGTGAGCCTGTCAAAGGAACACTCGAAGTTTTTCAAATAAAACTTTTTTACAGAACCCAGTGGAATATTTAGGATGTATGGCAGGCCACCCAAAGGTTAGTTATAAGTCTGGTCCTGTCACCATCGATTTTAATGCTGTCAAAAAATAAGCACTTTAGATGAGATAGTAGTGAGATCTAGCTTCGTAGTGTGGCAGACGTGGTGCAGCGAATGCAATTGGCAAAAAAAATCAACTCATCCGTTGCATAGCACAGTTTGCCGTTGAGTACAAATGCATTTTTAGATGGTTTAGCACTTATGGAATCGCACCAATAATATAAACCTAGTAATGACTGCACAAATTTGATACTCCGTGTATCCTTAATTTTCTCAAATTTAGTCTTTTGTTTTTGTTCCAAATCACATTTGCTGTTGCTATACGCACGATAAAGCATTCATACCATTTTTGATGACGAGGAACCTTTTTTGCTATACTCACGATAAAGCATTCATACTATTTTTGATAATGAGGAACCTTTTTTGCTATACTCACAATAAAGCATTCATACCATTTCTGATAATGAGGAACCTTTTTTGCTATACGCACGATAAAGCATTCATGCCATTTTTGATAATGAGGAACCTTTTTTGCTATACGCACGATAAAGCATTCATGTCATTTTTGATGACGAGGAACATTTTTTGCTATACTCACGATAAAGCATTCATACCATTTTTGATAATGAGGAATATTTTTTGCTATACTCACGATAAAGCATTCATGCCATTTTTGATGGCGAGGAACATTTTTTGCTATACTCACGATAAAGCATTCATACCATTTTTGATGACGAGGAACCTTTTTTTTGCTATACTCACGATAAATCATTCATACAATTTCTGATGACGAGGAACCTTTTTTTGCTATGCTCACGATAAAGCATTCATACCATTTTTGATGGCGAGGAACATTTTTTGCTATACTCACGATAAAGCATTCATACCATTTTTGATGACGAGGAACCTTTTTTTTGCTATACTCACGATAAAGCATTTATACCACTTTTGATGATGAGGAACCCTTTAGACCTTGGAGACGGCTTGAATGGGTAGCAAAAGAAACTATCACAAATCTACAACGTTTCGGCAAGGTTATCTGATCTCATCATCGGGTACCTAAAGCTTGTCGACACGTTGTACATTTATAATAAAGTTTCTTTCACTACCCATTCAAGCCATGTACAAACTTTATATTCACACCATTTACAAACTTAAAAAACTAAAACTGCACAACTAGAGGACATTATTTCAGACAACGTCTTTCTTGCTTGTTTAGCTTGTGCTCTACGAAAAGTTGAACGATGTTTTAATTGAACGTATAACTTGAATTAATATCAACTTGATAAGCAAATCGAATAAAATAAGTAGTAGCTTTCATCAAAATGCCTACTAAGTCAAGAATAATAAAACACAAATGTCGTAACGTCTCTTAATTTGGTAAAAGTAATTATTGAAGGCTCAATTTCACATAGGAAAACAAAATAGATGGCGTAATGTACTGATACTTAAACGGTGTTTAGAGAAGCTTGCAAAATAGTTAACAAACACAATTATTTCAACTTCTTTTACTATTTTCTGTACTGTTTAATTAACCTAAAAGGTTTCCTTCTCATTTCATCTTTACCTTGCACTGTAGTGAGATAAATGTTACCATATTTAAAGAAATATCTTTACATTATGTATGGTAATTAAGAATTTCATTAACAATTTACAAAATATTATTTTTTACTACTTATGATACATCTTGTATTTTTTTTACTAATAGTAGCCCCCCGGTGGCACAGCGGTATGTCTGCGGACTTACAACGCTAGAAACCGGGTTTCGATACCCGTGGTGGGCAGAGCACAGACAGCCCTTGTGTAGCTTTGGGCACAATTAAATAAAACAAACATATTAATAATAATACATCTTGTATTTTTTACTTTAGAAAATTAATAAAAATTTTGTATTCATGAAAATCGTGAAGCAGTGTGTTCGATGCTTTCTTTGATGACTTTAATGTTGTTGTATATGAAAAGTCTACGAACTTACGAGACAAACATCTAGTGTTCGATCCCTCGCGGTGGACAGAGTGCACATAGCCCATTATGTAGCTTTGCACTAAGGAAAACGTATACGACAAATCTGTACAGTTACAAACATCCTACGTTTACATCTTAATTATATTGTATTTTTTATTTTACTATTTTGTATTAATACATCAATAGATCAGCACATGATGCGTGTAAGCTTTTATAGAAAAACACTTTAAAGTAAAACTCCATTCAAGACGCTTGTAAAAATTTAAAAAATAAGGATTGGTTTTAATGTGACTTTAAATGAAATTTCTAGCTTGAATTTTCTATATATTTTCAGTCAACTTGATTGGTAGAACTGATACCAAAAACCAGAAACAATTTCTGATAAACTTAGGAAGAATTCAGTCACGATGTTTAATACGTATCATCTCGGCCGGGCGTGGCCTAGATATTAGCACTTGAGATCGAAGGGTTCAAAGTCTGAGACCTGATTTTTCGAAACACACTCCGCACTTGTAGCTGTAAATGCGTTATAAAAGTAATGGTCTAGCCCTCTGTTTGATTGAAATAGTCGAACAACGCCCTTGCAGTGGAAGCTTCTGCTCAAAAGTTTAAAATTAGGGACTATGAGCCCTAGGGAGAGCTAACCTGTTCTTTTAGCACATGCGTGGAAAAGGTACCATTCAGGTTGAAACTACATTTTGAGTAACAACTTACGAGAAGAACGACAACTTCGACCATGCCTTGAAACATACAAGTATCAGTGTATCATTTACAGAAACTTTCGGTATCCCACTAGTTCTATTCTTAGTGGTTAAGTATGAATATTATCATTAGTTCTATAGTTCATTATAAAATATCACTGTATGTCTTATAATGATGAATTTCAACACAATCCACGTACCCAATTACATTAGTAAAATGAAACATATGTTTCTCGCACGCAAAACGAAAAAAAAACGAATTTTGATGGGTTTCTAATTAAAAAAGAATTACTAGCCCATCGCCAGGAAAGACAAATAGGCTTAAAACGTTCATTTAAAATATACATTTTCTCAATTTTGACTTTGACCAGTCGTAACTGTTTCTATTTAACGATCTAAAAATAATAGCCAAATGAAATAATGAAAATAGCAAACAGTGTTGGATATAGTGATTGTTTCTCTAGCAATCAATGTTGGATATAACGATTGTTTCTCTAGCAATCAATGTTGGATATAACGATTGTTTCTCCAGCAATCAATGCTAGATATAACGATTGTTTCTCTAGCAATCAATGCTGGATATAACGATTGTTTCTCTAGCAATCAATGTTGAATATAACTATTGTTTCTCTAGCAATCAATGTTGAATATAACTATTGTTTCTCTAGCAATCAATGTTGGATATAACGATTGTTTCTCTAGCAAACAATGTTGGACATAATGATTATTTCTATATTTTAACTTAGTGACACTCGGTTTACAGTAAGATAGAAAATAGTGACACCAGGTTTACGGGAAGATAGAAAATAGTGACACCAGGTTTACGGGAAGATAGAAAATAGTGACACC
>NW_013665699.1:126609-153986 GCF_000517525.1 Limulus polyphemus | reverse complement strand
GGTTTACCAGGTTTACGGTAAGATAGAAAATAGTGACACCAGGTTTACGGTAAGATAGAAAATAGTGACACCAGGTTTACGGTAAGATAGAAAATAGTGACACCAGGTTTTACGGTAAGATAGAAAATAGTGACACTAGGTTTACGGTTTATGGACATGTCCAAAATGATATGAAGTAGTAGATTATTTTTGCTAAGTCACTTTTAAAAATTCATCGCATGAAAACAGAGAATGTAATTGGTGTCTCATTGTTACATTTGTATTCTCGAGACTCTTCTGGTGGGATATTATGAGTTTCGAAATATGCTTTGATTAATAAAAATAATTAAATAGTCCCGTACTTCATGTCCTTTGATTTAAGAGCTCTTTTGGGATGGTTAACATGACACTTTACAGTGCGGATAAAAACGAGTTAATCTCATCGTATAACTGTCTCCTATGCTTGTAGAATATAGATAAAATTTTGAACCAAAAACTAACAGTTAATATATTACCATTCTTTATTAAAACTAAACCGCTTGAATTGTTCAAACTACACGGCATGTTCAAAACTGCTGTCGTTGGTTTCGCGATACAAGAGCCCCGTAGTGGCTCAGCCCTAAGTTTGAAGGGCTTATAACGTTAAAAATCGTGTAGCTGTGTGCTTAAACACAAATAAACAAACAAACCTGATACAAGAAGTCCCGAGAGTAAGATTTTATGGAACAAACGCTTTTTGTGGATAATAAGAAAAACGTTGTCTTAATAATAGAGATAATTGATTGTTTTTCCTAATAATGCCTGTGTTGGTTTTGTTCACGTTCTTTAATAGAGATAATTGATTGTTTTTCCTAATAATATTAGGAAAAACAATCAATTATCTCTATTAAAGAACGTGAACAAAACCAACACAGGCTTTAATAGAGATAATTGATTGTTTTCCTAATAATGCCTGTGTTGGTTTTGTTCACGTTCTTCAATAGAGATAATTGATTGTTTTTCCTAATATTGCCTGTGTTGGTTTTGTTCACATTCTTTAATAGAGATAATTGATTGTTTTTCCTAATATTGCCTGTGTTGGTTTTGTTTACGTTCTTTAATATATTCACCATGTGTATATTTCAAATGTACTAATTATCACGATGTTGTATTTTTTTATTTCTGTTCAGATAGGCATGAAATAAGTTTACACACTATTATAGCCTTGAAAATATAATTTACAATGCTTATAATTTTTGTTTTATAAATTATTGGTTAAAATGACTTTAAATACTTAAACAACCATAACTACGTTTATTCAACTTAACGCATAATTTCAATGTGCAACATCTTTTCTTACGGGTTCACAACACAAAACTTATCCATAACTAGTGGATCCATAATTATACGATAGTGAGCCAAATGACAAAATATAAATATTTATAAAGTTTAAAGAACATTATGTAGTTACGTGATGTAACATTTGTGGTTTGTGATATATTGTAAATTTAAAACTGATAGACATTAGAAAAAAAAGGGAGATAGTGATCTTTAGGTGTTATCTTTCGTCTTCAGTTATTAAATTAAAAATAATACCTTTTAGGAAAAACACCCTTTTACATGAAAGATATATTACACACACATATATATAAGTAAATAATTATTTTCCCTATCAAGAAATTCTTTCAATACGTTATGCTTTTCTGATTTTATTAGTGAAGGGCTAAATCCACAGCGTGTCACTACGATATAAGAAATAGTTATCTTGTTGTATCGACATAACCTCGATTTGAGGTACATAATAGCTTATAATAAAAGCAACCCGTTATTCAAATGTCAGTCAATGGTCTGGAGTAATTGTAGTTAGAACAAGCCGACAATTCTTCCTGAGACTAAAAATGTTCGCTTTTCGAAAGCTGCCTAGTCTGGAACATTTCGAGTTACGAGAATAGATTGAAATATGTTATAAAAATGTTCATGCCAAATTTAGTTTTTAGTTAGTTTTTGGGTTAAACATTTTTGTTAAAATAATAACTTGAGAAAAATAAGACGAAATAGTGATGACACAGCTGATTTACAAACCTAGCAGACGATACTCTCTCTATTTATCTTATTCATGTCAGGTTAAAATTTCAAAACTTATTTCACAGTCACTGTTTTACTCTATAGTTTTAATAAATGTTGTCATATGGCTTAACATAGCTTGCTGGAAAATATTTTTCTCATAATTAAATTCGATTCAATCCCAAGTACAATGTTGTATTTTTGATGTATGTACACTGATTCCTTATTATTAAACTTCATAACTACAACTTTGTGTCTCAAATCCCAAAGTTTGCATCGTTCTTAAAAAAATGTTTCCCCTTATATTTTGTATGTGTGAACGAATAAACAAGTTAATGATATAGAATTTATACACATGAAAACTAAAATTATAAGCATGACATTATATCTACATTGTGTCAACTTGTGTAATCACGGAAAACAGACGCAACTCCAAATAAGCTTAAGTATACCTAGAGTTTAAAAGAAAACTTCGGACATCAAACGTGAAAGTGTAAAGACAACAATCCATACTAGGTGTAGGAAAATATAGTTTCTCACATACAGAACAAAAGGAGTGGATGAGTGATTTTCAAGCGACTTAGAAAATAGATTTGATGAATGTTATATGTTCAAATGATATACAAAGCTGATGAAAACAGTTAGTTTTCAATACAATATCCAAGTAAGATGGAACAATAACAAAAACGTAGCCGAAGAAAAAGGTAGGGCTAAGAAATATATATATATATATATATGAAAGTACGTATATCAATAGCATGCATTGTAAACTGGAAATCAAAATGGTTTGAAAGTTTTGTGTTATCTTTTAATAGATGAATACTTCCAGCAATCTTTTGATGCATCCAGTTTAAGAGCTTACTTCTTTTATTGATTTTTTAAAAGATAGGCACGTTTTGTACAAAACTGCTTTGTGAAGAAGTCGAGTGGACTGACTGAGAGCTATCCTTTGGTGACATGAACCAAGGAGAGTGTTTGAAAGATACTTCTAAAATCATTAGTGATTCTGTTAGACCCTTGTGTGACATCTTGAGCTGGTATACCGGACAACTAGTTTATTGATTTAGTTCGTGCCCTTTGAGAACAAAGAAGGCAGTTGAAAATGACAAGGAGAAAGAAGATGTACTTGAGACACGCCATTTTTGATGTACTTGATGGTATTATCATCACGAGGGCTAATATTTCTAAAGTGCTAAGTCATAAGATTATCAGAACATTAATATTTCTGAATCTTTAATTTTTTTTTCAAATTTGTGAAAAAAAAGTAAACTTATTTTATAATACATTATTCATATTTTATTTCCCAAGGTCGGCTAATATTTCCCAAGGTTGGCTAGTATTCCTCAAGGTCGGCTAGTGTTTCCCAAGGTTGGCTAGTATTCCTCAAGGTCGGCTAGTGTTTCCCAAGGTTGGTTAGTATTTCCCAAGGTTGGCTCGTAGCAAAACAGGAACATATAACTAAAATTCATAATTAAAAAATGAAAACGTATATTATTATGCATAAAAATGGGAAAATCATATTATGAAAATGACAACAGCTTTCAGCTAAGTGCTCCATAAACAACAAATGAAGCTCAGAAAATTAGTTCATTTTCCAAAAACCTTAATAAAACTAGTATAACATTGTTATTTTTTTTTAAAAGTATACATCAATAAACGTAAGGTTATGCATTATAACCTCATGATAACATTTCATATCTAAAAAAACATCTCAAGTTGTTTGATATTTTCTTTATTAAGGCTGTTATCTCGAAAGATAATTAACTTGTCTAATAAGAGTCAAAGAACAATAGACACAACACAGATCGCATACATTTCAGTTCAAAATCTAAATGAAGTAGACATATTTTAATTTGTGTTTTGACCATCAATCAAGTGGACTCTCATTAATACTGATGAGAAAACGACCATGTTGCCTACTTTAATTGAACAAGAGAAGCCCGCCATATATATATATATATGCATACTGTGTACCTAATACCACACATTACAAAGTTATGAATTAAAGTTGGCATACATACCAGTTATTCTTCGGTCAAGGAGTTTTTTAATTTCGTGGTCACATTTGGAATCTATTGGACGTTCAGAGATAAACTGCTAGAACAAGCATACATGTAATAAACACTGAATAATTGGAACATACCTAATATTTAAACATTTGTATCAATTATTTTTGTGCATATTTACAAAAAAAAAAGGGATTATGGAAACTCCAACATTGCGTAATACACATTGGTTTGCTCGGATTATCAGGTTTTCTGAACGATTTTGTTATTCCAAATATATTTGACTTCTTTTTAACATGGCCCGGTATGGCCAGGTGGTTAGGACGCTCGACTCATAATCTGAGGGTCACATAATCATCGTCACACCAAACATGCTCGCTCTTTTAGCCGTGGGGACGTTATAATGTGACGGTGAATCCCACTATTCGTTGTTAAAAAAGTAGCCCAAGAGTTGGCGGTGGGTGGGGATGATTAGCTGCCTTCCCTCTAGTCTTACACTGCTAAATTTGGGACGGCTAGCGCAGATAGCCCTCGTGGGCTACTCTTTTACCAACGAACAGTGGGATTGACCGTCACACTATAACGCCCCCACGGCTGAAAGGGCGAGCATGTTTGGTGTGACGGGGATTCGAACCCGCGACCCCCAGATTGCGAGTCGAGTGCTCTATACTGTATTAAAGAAGTTTTGTACAGCGTGGGAATGACGATTTTGCTATACAATGAATACAGAGAAAACCACTTTTTAATATATTTCCATCCATGCATCGTAATGATTTATTTTACTGGAAAGAATTTGGTATGGAGTTGCATGTCAAACATACTTAAATCATATTATAAACCTTTATATCCTTAATTATTGATATCTCCATTTCTCCTTGTAAGGTTTTTTTGTAGTATTATTAGTTGTTAATGGACATTTGTTGAGACTAGCAAACAATGTAGTAACGTCTATGAATAAAATATATGAAAGTTATTGCTTATTTATGTTTAGAGTTTTGTCGTAAATTATGGAGAAATTCGTGAACGCTTGGAAGCGTTACAATTTGATCGATCAGAGCGAATTTGTTGGAAATTAATTACAGGATTGTTACTGTGTCTGTCAAGAACACGAAAATAACTTTTACTACATGTCACCACAGAATGTAAGCACAAAACAATGTTAGGAAGTCTCATTCGTTTTAGTGGTAGCGAAAAAAAACTAAACTCTTAATGTCGTCTGTGAACCTATACTTTCCAAGTTAAAGGTTAAATCCTTTGCAAATGGATGTGTTAACCTGGACAAAAAGTCCACATAAAAAGCCTTTTATGTCATAAATATAACCTGTGTATACCTCAGATGTGTTTTTACTTTTGTTAAGTTATATTTGAACAGAAGGCGACAAATGAATGAGAAGATAAATACATGTATGTATATGCACATGTTTATAACACTGAAGGGCGCTTGAAGTCCTGTAAACCTTAATGTAAGTAAACTTACTCTTGCAAATGTTTACTTTTTTACTTAGTCACCAATGAAGATAATGTTGTTAGACTAGCAACTGATATATTAGCAAACATCTAGGTGGGCGCGTGCAAGTCTCTGTTTATCTAGCTCTTCATCAGCTACGAGCAGACGCCGAGAGCAATCACTCTGATTGCTCGCCATGAAAGGATGTTGGCTTTAAGTGTAGTGCCTCTACTAGCGGAACGTTACGTAATCTGTGTATTGCATGAACGTATAGAGAACGAGTTAAAGCACTGACCACAAACTCGCAATATTTAGTTAACTGTCTCCTGCTTAATGCTGTCATGGACCTGAAATAATTAGCTGAATTAGCGTCAGAATGCACATTAATTTTGCTCTCCGAGTTTATCTAAAGTCTGAATAAAGAAAATAGTTGAGTATGAGGTCCTCATTGAAAACAAACAATCCCTTTACGTGCTTTAACCCTTCAACTGCGGTTGACATCAAATGATGTTAGCATAGGCGATTGCGATTTACGTCATATGATGCAAGCATTTTGCGCACAACCTTATGAATGGCCTACCGCAAAAATTCGCGAATCTTTGCGCATGGGGTGGTAGGCAGATTTACACAAGCCGCAAACGAAGGGTTAAAAGATGGTCAATCTTTCATAAATTTCATAAATATGAATACGAGGATTTTGATCAATAGAGAAACCATAGTTATTTTGATTTAGATTATTATTTAAAAAGCT
The DNA here is from genome assembly GCF_000517525.1 of Limulus polyphemus. Classification (NCBI taxonomy): domain Eukaryota; kingdom Metazoa; phylum Arthropoda; class Merostomata; order Xiphosura; family Limulidae; genus Limulus; species Limulus polyphemus. The sequence goes on along the minus strand of NW_013665699.1, from coordinate 147,760 downwards.
AGAAAAGTGATATTACCAAAACGTTCTTTAGTATAGGTAACAAACTCATACGTTCACTAAATAACACCAACTTGGGTAAAAATAATGACCTTAATATTTTCGGCAAAGCATATTGGTGATTATTTTACCATTTTTTGGTGAAAGAAAGTCGGATGTTGCTTTTATCACTTTAATGGAACAAAATGATGTTAATGCAACATCATCTTCCCGTGAACAGTAAAATATGTTAATGCAACATCATCTTCCCGTGAACAGTAAATAATGTTAATGCAATATCATCTTCCCGTTAACAGTATAAAGATGTTAATGCAACATCATCTTCCCGTGAACAGTATAAAGATGTTAATGCAACATCATCTTCCCATTAACAGTAAAATGATGTTAATGCAACATCATCTTCCCGTTAACAGTATAAAGATGTTAATGCAACATCATCTTCCCGTGAACAGTAAAATAATGTTATGCAACATCATCTTCCCGTTAACAGTAAAATGATGTTAATGCAATATCATCTTCCCGTTAACAGTATAAAGATGCTAATGCAACATCATCTTCCCGTTAACAGTATAAAGATCTATGCTGGAGGAACGTAACAGTTTCATAAGTTGGCATCAAAGCTGGACCACTCTTGATTAGTCATGTCGTGCAAGGTCAGTAGAAAATATATTTTTCAAAGCTTGATGAAGGAAATCAAGATTAATGTAGATTCAAAACGCAGTCCATTGTATTTTATACTTAATTCTTTGATGAAAATTAAAGGATTCTTTGTGTGGACTAAATTATTATAGTTATTGAATCAAGATATACTTATCAATGATCAACAGATATTGAAGGTTTACAACTTTTTGAAATAACACAGTCCGTGTTTTACTAGATAAAATGAAAGGGATAGCAAAAAAATTGAGAGACGTGAATTGGTCAACCATGAAAGGGCAACTTTTCTTTGATTTAAACTTTTAAGCCCATTGGTTTAGGCTGAACAGTGTAGGTAATATGTGATTGGTTTAACTTCCATAGCTATTAAAAAATTAATATGTGTCTGGTTTAACTTCTATAGCTGTTAACAGATTAACCTATGACTAATTTAACTCTCATAGCTATTAACAGATTAACCTATAACTGGTTTAACTTCCATAGCTATTAACAGATTAACCTATAACTGGTTTAACTCCCATAGCCACTAACAGATTAACCTATAACTTGTTTAACTCCCATAGCTACTAACAGATTAACCTATATCTGGTTTAACTCCCACAGCTACTAACAGATTAACGTATAACTGGTTTAACTTCCATAGCTATTAACAGATTAACCTATAACTGGTTTAACTCCCTTAGCTATTATCAAATTAATCTATAACTGGTTTATCTCCTATAGCTACTAACAGATTAATCTGTAGCTAGTTTAACTCCCATAGCCACCAACAGACTAACCTATAACTGGTTTAACTCCCATAGCTACTAACAGATTAACCTATAACTGGTTTATCTCCCATAATTACTAACAGATTAAATAAACTTCAAGTATAATAGCTCACATTTTGCTAATATCCTTTCTTCCAAGCATCACGTATCTCACTAAAAACCAAGTGTATGTTATTAAAGTTAGTGTATTACTTGTCGCTATACATAGCCTATTGTCAGTAATGTTTCATATGTTGTCTGAGATGGTGAGTACATTTAGCGATCATTTTAGCGTATTATTTATACTTTAGAACCTACTTATAACTTTTCCTATAATGTTTTGAAATAAAAACAACAACGTTGTGTTTAGGACAAATGTTGTGGTTTATCAGCCGAAGAATTACATTTTTTTAGCTCTTGATTTTATCTGTAATTAATTTTAACAGAAAGTTTATTTCATTGCGATACACTGGTGTCACTACGCATAAATATTCGTTGAAACTTTGAAGGTGATTTGGCGTGTTTTATGTTTTCAGAATTATTCATATAACAAATGAACTGTAACATGGCTAAAATTTGTTTAGTCGCTTATTGACCTTGTACAATTCTCGTGCAATCTGCATTTCTTAGAATTAACTATTGAGAGATTACCTTAACATTAAATTTCGGGTGTCAATTTGCTGCCGTCTTCACGTGCCTAGTTCTGGTAAGAATGGTTAGTGGGGCTCAAACCGGAGACCTTTCTGATAATGAAAGTCGAATTCAAAACGGAGATCTTTTACTCAGGAGTTTTTAGTGTCAGAATTATATGTTAACAGACTATCTTAACACTAAGTTACATTAGTATTTTGATCACACACAGAAAAAAGGAGTGAATGAGTGATTTCAAGAGTCTTATTTCGAATTATAAATATAGTTATTTTGAAACGAGAAATAGGCCGTGTAGGCTTTGCGGAAGAGAAATGTAATCTACTGGAACATTGATAACAATGTGCTGTTGACCGAAACATTCTGTCACGAATTCTGAACGTTTCTGACATGAGGTCTCTTCATGTTTCTAGGAACGTTAAAGCACCGATACTACACAAATAAGTAGTTACAATAACACCTCATCAGAATCTTCCATAATGAATAGAAAACAATCAAGGCCCAATTGCTCATCTACCTACCCATATTCGAGCATCGTTTCTAGTCTGAAAAAATCAGTTCTTATAAAAGATGCCAATGCTGATGGACCTATAGACATAAATATACTTGCTAATGTTTTATATCTTTTTATAATGGTCTTTTAGACGAATAAATTCTAACCTATTAAATGGCTGATCTAGTGTTATGCTCATAAATTTTTCGTTATTCAGCGCGTATAAGTTATATTCAGCTCGTTATATAATATAAACACTAATATTCAATAAAGTTTCTAGAAAAACAACCAAACTAGAAAGGCCCAACATTCGCAAGCAAATACAGTATGTCTCAACTCCTTCGCTCTCTTACTTTAACTACAACATATATACTTCAGAGGTATAGTTGCTCAACACTTTACCAACTTGAAAATGTTTTTGATGACCCTTGTACCGGAGCATACTAAATTGTAACCTGTTTGGTTTTATGTGTAAATATATTCATCCATAATGGTAAAAAACCTTACACGTAATGTTTGGGCAAATAAGACCAATTCTTCGACACTATTTATATTTATGGAAAAGTATACTTACAAATAAATGTCAAATACGATATACAATAATAGGTGACTATAGAGGTACACATTCTTTGCTATTCATCTCTTGGAAATATGGGTTCTTAAGATATGCAATAATAGGTGATTATAGAGGGACACATTCTTTGTTACTCATCTCTTGGAAAAGTGGGCTCTTAAGATATACCATAATAGGTGACTATAGAGGTACACATTCTTTGTTATTCATCTCTTGGAAAAGTGGGTTCTTAAAATATACAATAATAGGTGACTATTGAGGGACACATTCTTTGTTACTCATCTCTTGGAAAAGTGGGTTCTTAAAATATACAATAATAGGTGACTATAGAGAGGCACATTCTTTGTTATTATTCATCTCTAGGAAAAGTGGGTTCTTATTCGTCTATAAATACAATTTATTTTAACTTTTTAATCTAGCTAGTAAGTACAGACGTTTTTGTCAATTAGCCGTTTTTTTTTTCACTGTTTTAAAGCAGAATTACTGAAAAAGATCTTTTTATTTTATTTCTAGTTTTGAGAAGAATGTATATTTTGTTAAGTTTGTCGGATTTACTGAGAAATAGTCAAGTTATTAAGTCGGTAGATGAAAACTATTCCTATAACAGTGATTATTCAGTTTCCTACACAGTAACTAATTTCAGAGTTTATTGTTTCAACAGTAAGTTGTACCAATGTTATAAAATACTTATGAATATATTCTGTTATAACTCTCATCAAATTCTGTATTATATTGCACATTTTAATGGGGCACATTGCACCACAATGGCTCAGCGGTAAGTCTGCAGCTTTGCTACACTAAACTCGGGTTTAGATACCCGTGGTGGACAAACCACAGACAGCTCATTATGTGGCTTTGTGCTTAACACTAACCAAACCGGAAACATATAGTTTTATTTGTCTACTATTTAGACCTGAACTGGTTTTAAGATTCAGTCATCTGTGGTTTAACTTCTTAACGCCCGGTGGTTAGGGCGCTCGACTCGCAACCTGCGAGTCGGGGGTTCGAATCCCTGTCCTATCAAACATGTTCACACTTTCAGCCGTGGGGGCGTTATAATGTGACGGTCAGTCTCACTATTCGTTGGTAAAAGAGTAGCCCAATATTTGGCGGTGGGTGGTGATGACTAGCTGCCTTCCCTCTAGTCTTTCACTGCTAAATTAGGGACGACTAGCGCAGATAGCTCTCGTGTAGCTTTGCGCGAAATTCATAACAAACAAACAAACAAACTTAACACTCACACATACTACAGACGAACGAATTCTCTCTACTAAAACAGTGACAGTCTTGTAACATAATTACAATATGAGTGTTACCAAATACAGAGTTTGATCAGACATAAAGCTTTTAGTCATCCATTTCCGAGCGTTTTCTGCGCATAAAAACATGCGATGTTATTTTCCAGACTATTAATTAATGAATTCTGGTCGCTTGAAGAGCCTGTGTGAAATGAATATTGTTACAAGTACATAGATCTAAATTCTGTTTCCTACGCCTGTGTTGAAATAAATATTGTTACAAGTACATAGATCTAAATTCTGTTTCCTACGCCTGTGTGAAATAAATATTGTTACAAGTACATAGATCTAAATTCTGTTTCCTACGCCTGTGTGAAATAAATATTGTTACAAGTACATAGATCTAAATAAACAATAATAAGAAGTGAAAATTATGATCGTATTTACCTCGGTGATGTCAGTTACTATACAAAACAAACATATTAATTTACATTATACCATTTCTGTACAAGTGGATCGTTTCAGATACGTGGCCAAACTAGTATATTTTATCATCTTATGTATATTAAAGTGCATAATTAATGATTTCTCGAAAAATTGACCATCTCTATCTGTATAAATAATTATATGTACATAATTAATTTCTTCGTACGACTATCTACCCATCTGTCCATCTATTATTTTAATTTACATTATAGCTCATTTTAGTCACCGACGTCTGTGGTGTATTTATTTTCTTCCCTTCCCTCGTCTACGAATATTATTTTAAATTTAACTAAGGTGTATAGAGGTTTAAACTGGCTCATGATATCTGTTTATGTCTGTGTGAAATTAATACATCTGCCATGCGTAATCCAGAATTGATGATTAGAACCTATGTAACAGTGTTAATCTGAACTCTAAATTCTTATTATGTCGTCTTTATTAATATACTAAATTCATATACACGATATAATTGGTTTACATTAACCACTGTCGTTATTTGAGACCATTGAGTTATAAAATTGAGCATTAATGTTCGTGGTTGTTGTCATACGTAGAAAGCAGTCTTACATCATTAATCACGAGATTAATTACTTTACAACATTGGCCAGAATTATATATAGTTTAAAACTAAGACAGTTCATATGAGTAAAATAATTAATTTAAGCTTTGTTTGCGTAATTATAACACGAAGTAAGTAATGTTATGCATAGTTAAAGAGATAAGAATATAAAGGTGACGTATTACATTGGTATTAAACATATTACTTTAAGTGTAAAAATTTACGTACATACGACTTGGGTATTTCACAAACGTGGAGTAATTACTTTACTGTACTCGCGAGATTCATACGACTTGTTCTTATATCTCATGAGAGTTGGGTCCTGGCATGGCCTGGCGGTTAAGGCGATCGAATCCCAACCTGAGAGTCGCAGGTTCGAATACCCGTCACCGAACATGCTCGTCCTTTCAGCCGTAAGGCGTTATAAAGTGATGATCGATCCCACTATTCGTTAGTATAAGAATAGCTCAAGCGTTTTTCGGTGGGTGGTGGCGACTAGCTGCCTTCCCTCTAATCTATCACTGCTAAATTCATGACGGTTAGCGCAGATAGCCTTCTTGTAGTTTTGAGCGAAATTCAAACCAAACCAAACCAGACCACACGAGTTGATCAAACTGACATTTATGATTCAAGGAAGGTATAGTTCTGTCGATATTCACCAGTTTATTATCATCTTAAAATGTTAGTTATCTTCTACCCAACAATTGTTTTATTGATTGCGTTTCCTTGTTAAAATCTACACACAGGTAAAATCAGATGCTTGACGTACATCGATGAAGCTTCTGGATCACAAATGACGTCATCAACTTAGCAAATAATATAGTCAAGAAGCACAGAAATGGATAAGACACGATTTTCCATTAGTTCATCAAACCAGAAAAGGCTTGACCACCATCTTGATGCTCTGCTTATGTTTCACTTGAGCAGACTAGACTTCAATAACTTTCTTATTATAATTCAAACTATAATTTCATTATTACATAGCTTCCCAATGGCACAGCGGTATGTCTGCGGACTTACAACGCTAGAAACCGGGTTTCGATACCCATGGTGGACAGAGCACAGATAGCCCATTGTGTAGCTTTGTGCTTAATTCAAAATAAACAAACAAACATTATTACTTATTATACTCCTATAACCAGTTTCTATGCCAATACAATTTACTGTACAATTAAGAAATTATTGCAATTTGATTACTAATCTTTACAAAAGTGTTTATAATGATTTTGTCTTCCGTAGCAGAAATTGTAATTAATTTTTCAGTTAAATATTTCTATCTATACATTGTACTTTGCATGTGTATCATATATTTTAGAAATTAATATTGAAAGTTGTATGGATAGCTAATTAACAATGAATAATAGATAAATTATTAACCTCTATGATATGGTTGGTTTTAGGATCTCAGATAGGTACTGTAGGCATTGGTCAATGCTTACTCCACAGGTTTTTGGATAATGTGATACTTTGTATATAAATAATTTTATTCATTATGAACAAACATTAAATACATGTGAGTAACAAATGTTATTTTTTAAATAGCTTTTCAATTAAAATAATGGTCTGTTGCACTATCCAATTGTAAATCGATTGTCACGACTATGTATGAATCTCTCGAAAAGGAATGCCATGTGATATCTTCTGCTTCTGGGAGTTTGTGGACAAAATGACATCTTTTAAGCATTTTCTTAAAAACCGTTCTTTAAATACCCACATAAAGCAAGTTGTTCAGAGATGATGTTTTATGATGACCCTCCTGGTGGTTCGATTCGCAATCTGTGGGTCACGGGTTAGAATCCTGTCACCAAACATACTCTTCCTTTCGGCCTTGGGAGCGTTATAATGTGACGGTCAATTCCACTATTCGTTGGTAAAGGGCAATCCAAGAGTTGACGATTGGTGGTGTTGACTAGCTGCCTTCTTTCTGGTCTAAGAATTCAAAATTAGGGAGGGCTATCTGCACAGATAGCCCTCGTGTAGCTTTCCCAAGATTTAACAAACACACAATCAAAATTATGATGATCCTAGAAACATCAGAAAAACATATTTCTATTTTAAGGACTTTTGTGAGAATTTATTCTTAATTTAATGTCGTCTAAACATCGTTTACAGCAAGAAGACGAAAATTATGGTTCTTTAAACGCTCCACCAATGTTGTACGATCATTACAAGATAGTAACTGTAGCGACTTTTACTATATAACGTTACCATCATTTGGCGAAGCGATCACGTACTAGGCAGTGATAACATGTACTACACTGTGCTGCTTATGACACTACCAAAAACAAACCCAACTTCCTGGAATCGTGAATTCAACGCCAGAAGAAAAACACGTTTATTGTTAAAAAAGCTAGAAGCAAACCTCTGCAAGAAATAATGTCTATTGAAGACTGTCGTTTGGATTTAGGTACCCAGCAAACTAATAATGAATCTGAAAATGTAAAAAACAAACAAAGCATGTTTACGTAGTTAACTTACATTTGTTGCGATTTTCTCTAACGGATTATTTTTTTTACTTAAACTTTTTAAAAATTAAAACAAATAAAAGTGTTTAAAGCCAATTGAAAAACTTTGTGTTTGTGGATGGAGGACTGTGATTTTTTTTATGTGTTTGTAGATGAAATGTTATGATTTTTCTGGTGTATTTGTGGATGGAGGATTATGATTTTTGGTGCGTTTGCGAATGGGGGAATGTTTTGGTATGCTTTTGGATGAAGGATTGCAATTTGTTGGTGTGTTTGTGGATCGAGGATTGTGATTTTTTTGGTGTATTTATGAATGCAGTTTCGTGATTTTTGGTTGTGTTTGTGGACGGAGTGCTATGATAGTGGGGGTCATAAATTTCTGCCAGTTAGTCAACATCGTTATTTATATTATGTAATGAAGTGAATATCTATTAGTACACTTCAACGTTATTCTACGTCAAAATTTATCATGTAAGTAACATATGGACTGCATTACTCTATTAATTAATAAACTCAAACCTCAGTTAAACGAAAAGAATAATTTAGTTTGTCTTACTGAACTTATGACAGGTAATGTTATATACATTATGTATTTTTAACACAATTTACTCTTCATGTGCTCTAGTTCCAACAGGTAAGCTATACCTATCTGCAATACATAGCAGATTCAGGTTACAGGTATTCACAATACACAGTAGAATCAGGTTACAGGTATTCACAATATACAGTAGATTCAGGCTACAGATATTCACAATACACAGTAGATTCAGGTTACCGGTAGTCACAGTACACAGTAGATTCAGGCTATAGGAATTCACAATACACAGTAGATTCAGGTTATAGGTATTCACAACACACAGTAGATTCAGGTTATAGGTATTCACAACACACAGTAGATTCGGGCTATAGGTATTCACAACACACAGTAGATTCAGGCTATAGTATTCACAACACACAGTAGATTCAGGCTATAGGTATTCACAACACACAGTAGATTCAGGTTATAGGTATTCACAACACACAGTAGATTCAGGTTATAGGTATTCACAACACACAGTAGATTCAAGTTATAGGTATTCACAACACACAGTAGATTCAGGCTATAGGTATTCACAACACACAGTAGATTCAGGCTATAAGAATTCACAACACACAGTAGATTCAGGTTATAGGTATACACAACACACAGTAGATTCAGGCTATAGGTATTCACAACACACAGTAGATTCAGGTTATAGGTATTCACAACACACAGTAGATTCAGGTTATAGGTATTCACAACACACAGTAGATTCAGGAAATATTTTTCGAATAAAATAATGAACTCGGAGAACAAAAGAGTGAAGAGAATCAACTAAACAAAGATAAAACAAAATCTTTATTTTATAAACATGCATGATGTAATGCTGATGTTTCTGGGGAACACTGGACAGTTTAAATAGTCCTTAACTCTGTCTGTCAGTGCATGTAGTGGAGTTTTTCTGCATTCTATAAAATTCGAGCGTGTTTTTTCACTGTACACTAAAGTCGGAAAAAATAGCTAGTTCTGCATCTCACATTTCTCGATCATCTATGTTAACGATCATTCGTATTATTCATATTGAAGAGAGACAATCTCCTAGTTCATAATAATCTGTGCAGCACTCTTTTCCACGCCACAGTCTGTGTAGGAACGGGACCAAGCCTGTTTAGATATAAACCTTACAGAGTGACTGCTGTGGGATGTAACCTTTAACTAAGATAGAGAATTAGCGAAAAGTTACGGCTTTTTACGTCCTGTTTACGAGAATGTTAACTAACTAAACACACAGCACTTTCAGAAAAATGTGTTTGAATAAATAATTATTTTTATTAGCCATGGAATAGTGAAATATAACAGTTATCAGTGTTAAGAAACAAACTTAAAAATGTGGCAGATGAATGAAAAAGAAGTCAATTGTCTAGCTAGCAATGATATTAAGTATTTTCAATATTCGAATAAAAAAAACAACACGTTGATTAAGTTTGAACTCTTGAGTTAAATGGTAAATTTGTGCATACACTAATAGAAAGAAGTTTGATCAATCTGAATCAAGAAATGTGGACTAGCAAACTTCGTACTTAAACAATTAAATAACTTACTTTTAATAAATACATTGTTTAAGATGTAGTCACACAAGCGTCATATTGATTGATAATAGGCATAGCTCTCTAAAACTGTGTGAAACCTATCATTTCGACCAGATTTATTTATATTTCAGCTGTATTTTTTTACATCATTTAATAACCAAAAATAATGCAAAAAAATATGTGAATGACATTTCTACAACACAGATAGAACTGGAACAAAAAGTAAAATGATAAAAGTTTGTTTTATATCCTGTAACTTCACAATTTAAAGATGAGATAGGTCTAATATCAATACATTTTTACTCGTTTTTTTTTGTATTTTAAGTAAAGTTTTAGGGAAGAGGAAAAGTAAACAACTTAATAATTTAAAGTAAACTTTAAGTATGATTAACAACGTGTGCAATTTTACAAAATAAAAAACTTAACTAGTTGTCATTGTATTGTGTGTTCATTTGATTTCACGTGAATATTGGGAACAGTTATACATTTCTGTTTAAATTATTCCCTTATTTTCATTATATTTTCTTTTCTGTTACGTGTTACGTTAAATGTTATTCTTGATCTAAGCAAATCAAAGATAAAATTTAGGTAGACCTTAAAATATGTGCACGAAACGCATAGATTTAAAAGTGTTTTACATACCAATATCACGGATGTTATTAGAATAAGCAAGTAGAATGCCGTTCTGTGGTTTTAGACTATTTTAAAAATCAAAACTTCTTAATTATTTATAATTTTAGCTGGTGCACGTTATACTCCTTTGAATGTGAATAAAAATGAAATCAAATAATTAAATTCCATTCTACGTTGTTTCGACGAAGAAATATATATATATTTTATTTCGTGTCTACAGAAGTAAGCAGATTACAAGATGCTGATAGCAGGAAACAATACAGCTAACAAAATACTAACAGGAAACAATACAGATTACAAGATACTAATAACAGGAAATAATACAGATAAATACCGTATCTGTAAAACCCCAATAAAAGCAAAACACCTACATTTGCCTTTGATAACACCCACGACTCGAATTAACGAAGACAAAAGAAAAAAAAAAGAAAAACTAAAAACCCTATAATTCATCATCACTTATAATATAGGCCTACAACAATACAGATAATAAGATACTAATAACAGTAAATAATACAGATTAGAAGATACTAATAACAGTAAACAATACAGATTAGAAGATACTAATAACAGTAAACAATACAGATTACAAGATACTAATAACAGTAAACAATACAGATTACAAGATGCTAATAACAGTAAACAATACAGATTACAAGATACTAATAATAGGAAACAATACAGATAAAAAAGATACTGATACACCATTAAGCTGCTTACATCATTCATATTATATAGTAACTCTCTAACTATAAGAATGATCGTGTAATGATTTGTTGTTAGAATTATTAATTGACATTTGAAAATTAGTTTACGTGTGAACGTTGTTGTGGGTTAAACATCGATAGGCTATTGAGGAGGTAAAAACACAAAATATTAAATATATTTAATATATATTAAATATTTTAAATTTTAATATAGAAATATCTCGAAAATATATGTGTCTACAAACTGTAAACACTGCAACGGTGTTGGGATAGATGTCAAGACCCCCCTTCCCCCCAGTGGCTCGCACTAAAATTCGGGATTTCGATACCCGTGGTGGAAACGGCGCAGATAGCCCATTGTGCAGCTTTGCGCTTAAACACAAACAATCAAGTAAAATGATCCCAGGAAAAAGTTACAAAGACATTCATAGAGAGCCAAAAAACGTAATAATTTGGTCCCTTGTGGCGTATGGTAAACTGAGTAGTTGCTTAGGTATTTAGCTATGTACGTCATAAATATGTCTCATGTTATCTTTATAACTACAGCTTTACAAAGCACTCAGCATCGAACACACAAAAAACGAACAACTGGCTGATATTTTAAGGCCAGATAAATGTTGAAAAGTAGATAGTGATTGACATTAGTCTTTCCAAATTTGATAGGTACTACAGAACGTTTGGAAAACATTAATGTATATCACTTTAATCTCTGTTGTAAAGTTAACTACTAGAGACAAGAGAAAGTAAAGTATTATACCTACCGTCTACATTTATGCGAAAGCTGACAAATTAGGAGAATATTTCCTAAAACGCCCAACAAGGTCATCTCAAAAGAAAGCACGTAGCTTCGAATTTGGGGTACGTTTAGCTTTCAAGAAAACAGATTACTCTCGCTCATCGTCTAGAAGCTAGATTTTGAACACACACGCTCGCAAGATTAAACAGTTGCAATTGAAGTACTAAAAGGATTAACGATAAGGAGAAGTAGCAACAATTATCAAGAACACTAAGCTGATCAAGAGATGTATCTGTAAAACCCCAATAAAAAACACTTGGCCTTGAATTAACGAAGGCCAAGAATTCAAAAATCCTATAATTCATCATCACTTATAATATAGGTCTACAAGAAATGCAAAAGATTATTTGTTGAAAATATAAAAAATACATATTGAAGTTTACTTGAAGTTATTGAATTGGATGAAGTGGGAGTGTGTGTAACTTTTAGTTGATACATTATCTGAAAACACGCGATAATTGTGAATGTGAATAAGATATTATTATTATTGAAACATTATATGGCAGTAGAAAAGCCAACCAAGTAAAAAAGGTCTGCAGAAATTAGGCCGTATAGTAAGAAGATTTGATTGTCTATTTCATCATTTCGTACAAAGTTACAGAAACGGCTTTCTGCCCATAGCCGTTCTTAATTCTAAAGTGTTAAAGTAGAGGGAAGGCAGTTTGATAACAGCAACCAATGACATCTCTTGGGCTACCGAACAGTGGGAATTAACAGTCACTCTTACAACGCACTCATGGCCAGGTGGTTAGGGCGTTCGACTCGCAATCTGAGGGTAAAGGGTTCGAATCCCTGTCACACCAAACATGCTCGGCCTTTAAGCCTTGTGGGCGTTATAATGTGACGGTCAATCCCACTATTCGTTGGTAAAAGAGTAGCCCAAGAGTTGGCGGTGGGTGGTGATGACTAGCTGCCTTCCCTCTAGTCTTACACTGCTAAATTAGGGACGGCTAGCGCAGATAGCCCTCGTGTTGCTTTGCGCGATTTCAAAACAAACAAACAAACTGTTCTGACATTCCTCTCCTGTGATTATAATTCCTAAAAAGGTGTATTATTCTTCTTATCATTATTATTTTATGTGTGAGCTAGGACTAGAATGAAACGTGTAAAATACCAGTTTAAAAAATAAAAAAGTAAACATAGTTACTGCCGTTAGTGTAAAGAGCTGACCTTAAAAGATAGTACGATTCAGGAACTTACTCATATTCAAAATTCTGAAAAAATTCAAGAATACTTGTAGGATTCTATAAAAGTCTAACACTTTGCTTTGTACAAAAAAAAATAAATAAAAAAATGCTCTATGAGATATAAGATGTGTATAGAGTTGTGGTGCCTTATTCTTAACCCTTGTGTCTGATAGCCAGGTCTTAACAAAGAGTTTATATGATGCACTTATGGTTGAGGTTGTGTAAAGAAAGTGCTATAATGAACCGATATAAGAGAGAAGGTTTAAAAAATTGCAACCAGGATACATAGTTCAGTAAAACTGAAACTACTGAGTCATTAAACAGGAAAAAGTTGTTTGTCATTGAAATTTTCATATCTTATCTTAATAGCGGCAATTTTAACAGCAATCACTGTTGAAGTTCCTTTCATATAGTTAAGGAAGGCTTAAAACCTTTCATGTAGATTCTTAAGTAGGTTTTTACTGCTACAAGATTAATGGGATATCCGGAACAATAAATGTACTTAATTTACGTAGATCTATAAATACATATTTAAAATATTTTATTAACTACTTTAGAAACCGATAGAGCTGTATGTTCGTCACGAGAAATAATGGATGAGGTGGTTTCATTGTTCCCCTTTCCTTCCTCAACGGATGCAGTTAGCTGTTCGATATAGCCAGATCAGTATAGTGTGATCGGGTTGTCTCGCCAGCGGGACACAAACCATGATCACTCTGATTCACAGCCCAACTCTTTAAAGTAGTATACTAGACATACACGGAACTGGTAAAGTAAATTCTGAGTACAAGTAGGTGATCTTTTAGATACATTAGTATAAACTCAACAGTTAAATAGAGAGTAAAAAAAAAAGATTGCCACCATGTGCACTAAATTTGTAATATATTTATGTTAGGAATTCACGATACCTATTGACGATATGTTATTTAATTCGAAAGCGTATCAATATATATATACATGTATATGTGTGTGTGTGTGTGTCTAAAGAATTCGTATTTAGCTTCCAGAAGTTATTGTGTTACTGACAGAAAGGGGATGTTTTACACCTCTAAGATGTAAAGAGCTCAACTAACAAACGTAAAAATATTGCATACCATTGATTTGCATTGCCCTAAAAATATTTCGCTAGACGTTTCTCTGTTTTTATTTCCATATTGTTAAAGAGATAGAAATGCATAAGATGAAACCGGAATAGTTAGAAATTGAAAAACAGTCTTAAAAACGAAAGTTTTGCCATTCTTCACATAAACTTTTTACACATATTATAAGGTAGAAAAAGACTCAGAAAATATAAGAAAATTTTCGGACTTCTAACATGCAATTGAAAACCGTGAAAGATAAGATTCACGGTGACTGAACACTGTTTAACTGTTTAAAACGGTTAAACAACGAAGCTAAATATATGACGGAAAGTTAACTAGGATGGTAAATGTTACGATTAAAAAAATTGCAAGGTGGAAAAAGACATACTTAACACAAGTTCTTATAAATTAAATAAAGATAAGTAGTTTAAAAGATATTAATATGAACTCTTACCTAAGAAGAGGGAGGGAAAGAGAAAATAAAACTAATCATACAGTACAGAATGTGCAAATAGAAAAAAAAAGATTAATCGAAAACATTACTTGAATAACACATTATTTATGACCCTTCATCCTACTAAAACTGCGTATATTTTTATCCTAAAAAGTAATAGAAGAAGTATGTGCTATATATATATATGTATGTGTCAGAAAGAGAAACAGTAGATGTAGATAAAACTATGATCAATAAGAACAATGAAATTAGCTAAGAACACTTTGTTACTAGTTACCAGTTACTGAGATAATGGTCTACAGAAATATTTGTTATAACAATGAATGTTAGTATAATGACATAGTCCCTTGCTACTATAATAAATATTAGTTAACATTATAAACTAATGACAAACGGTAATAAATATTAGTTAACATTATAAACTAATGACAAACGGTAATAAATATTAGTTAACATTACAAACTAATGACAAACGGTAATAAATATTAGTTAACATTATAAACTAATGACAAACGGTAATAAATATTAGTTAACATTATAAACTAATGACAAACAGTAATAAATATTAGTTAACGCTACAATAAATACCAGTGCTACAGTAATAGATATATAGATATTAGACATCACCACGAGCTACAGAAACACCTCTCTACTATGACAGATATTAGTTAACATTACAGTTAACACACACACCCTTGCTAAAATAATAAGCATTAGATAACACCATAATACAGACACAACCCTGATATAACAATATTAGATAACACCAAACTATACAGACACAACCCTGATACAATAATAAATATTAGATAACACCACAATACAGACATAACCCTGATATAATAATATTAGATAACACCAAAATATACAGACACAACCCTGATACAATAATAAATATTAGATAACACCACAATACAGACATAACCCTGATATAATAATATTAGATAACACCAAAATATACAGACACAACCCTGATATAATAATATTAGATAACACCAAACTATACAGACACAACCCTGATACAATAATAAATATTAGATAACACCAAAATATACAGACACAACCCTGATACAATAATAAATATTAGATAACACCAAAATATACAGACACAACCCTGATACAATAATAAATATTAGATAACACCACAATATACAGACCCAACCCAGATACAGTAATATTGATACATAACTCCCCTGAGAGACCAGGGGAGTTATTTTTCGATTGAGAACAGATAGAAAGTATAACGTTGGTGTAATTAGAAAGTATAATGTTGGTGTAATTTGAACAGACATCATTTGAGAGCAGAAGACGTACTGAAAAATGTGTTAAATTAAAAATTGACTTTTTCATAAGTGTAATTAGTTTAATTGAATGTAAAGTCAGCATAAAGATAACTACAGATAATTTAAAACGTAAGTGAAAAACGAATAAGTAAACTTGAGTGTGAAACTTATAACTGCACTTAAAGAAGCTGACAAAATTATCTGATACTTTTGCGTATTTTAAAGTTTATAAATATGGACGTGGTTAGTCTTATAATTACCTAATATCTTATCGCTCGAATGATATTCTAAGTCCAAAAAATGTGATTTTTCAAGTGCGTGTTGTTTTATCGGAAACATTAGTTTTTACTTTTAACACAGTGACTCCCAAGTCGATGCAAACGTTGAGTAGTTTGGATGTGAAAACCGCATTAGCGTTTTGATTTATTTTTTCTGACAGAAATGCACGTGCTTTCAACTATTAAATGTGGGGGATAATTTCAACCCGAAAGAGCCATCCTGAGTAATAAACTCTGAGCAGATTTGTTTCGTATTACAATTTACACAAGCACGGGGTGAAGAAAACGCGAGATCTTTTTGGGAAGCTGGAGAGCCAAAAATGCTTTTTTTTCACTACAGAAGAGTGAAAAGATGTGTATGTAATATATTCATATCAAACTGTCTTCCACAATTAAACATATGTAAAGTTTTTCGAATAACGCTGCAACGCCGACATAGCTGGAGTAATGGGTATTGATTTAATAGGTACTGCGGTTCCCTGATAGACGTCGTAATGGACTTTCCTATTCAATGTAAAAAATGCGTTGATGTTCGTGTTTTATAGCTGTACCTCTTAATGTTTGGATATTTAATTTAAATGTACATTATATTTTGCTTTTATTAGATATCTTCACCTTATAGACATTTATTTTCAAGTAATCTGGACATGGAAGCTACATTACAGTCTGATTGAAGCAAGCTACTCTGCTGTCTAACTCAAGCAAGTGATTACTGTCTGATTGAAGGAAGCTACGTTGTTATCTTATTGAAGCAAGTGCTGCTATCTGATTGAAGCAAGCTACTCTGCTGTCTAACTCAAGCAAGTAATTACTGTCTGATTGAAGGAAGCTACGTTGTTATCTTATTGAAGCAAGTGCTGCTATCTGATTGAAGCACGTTACTACTGTCTGATTAAAGCAAGCTACCCTGCTGTGTGATTAAAGCAAGCTGCACTACTGCCTGATTGAAGCAAGCTACACTATTGTCTGATTGAAGGAAGCTACACTGCTATTTGATTGAAGCAAGCTACACTACAGTCTGACTGAAGGAAGCTACACTGGTGTCTGATTAAAGCAAGCTACCCTGTTATCTGATTAAAACAAGCTACCCTGCTGTCTGATTAAAGCAGGCTACACTACTGTCTGATTAAAGCAAGCTACACTGCTATCTGATTAAAACAAGTTACCCCGCTGTCTGATTAAAGCAGGCTACACTACTGTCTGATTAAAGCAAGCTACATTGCTATCTGATTAAAACAAGTTACCCCGCTGTCTGATTGAAGCAAGCTACACCACTGTCTGATTGAAGCAAGCTAAACTACAGTCTGACTGAAGGAAGCTACACTACTGTCTGATTAAAGCAAGGTACACTGCTATCTGATTAAAACAAGTTACCCCGCAGTCTGATTAAAGCAGGCTACACTACTGTCTGATTAAAGCAAGCTACACTGCTATTTGATTGCAACGAAATCGGTGATAAGCCCCCTGGGGTTGGTAAAAGTATGTAATGTTATAAAACATTAAGTGTTATACAATGATATTTTTAGTTGGTATTTGTATTTTGTTGTATCTATGTTGTATTTTTGGCAAGGCTACTAAGACTATCTGACTTCGTCCCTAATTCCGAATTACTGACCAGAGGGAGGGCAGCTAGACAGCAACATCATACCATTCATGCAAGGGGACTGACTGCCATTCTTATAAAGTCACAAAAGCTAAAAGTGCAGAGAGTATTTTTTGATATCGCACGGATTCGAACCCATCTTTCCACTACCGAAATCAAGAGCTTTACCACATGGTTTTACTAGTTGGTAGACACAACACTGATAACTCTTATTTATTTCGTGTTAAGGAGTTCATTATCCACGTGCTTTCCAACACACATTTTACATTTACAAGGGGAAAAACTATTATGCTAAAATAGTTGACCCATGTGTATGTTTCGACACGTGGGATAATAAACTATTTAAAGCACAAACTTTCAATAGTTTTCAGTGTGCTATAAAAACGACACTTAAAATGTTGTCAGTTTTAGTTTGATATCTTTAATGGTAATTCAAGACCAAGATTCCCTGTAAGTGGTCCTTTATTCCAAAAGAACAGTATTTGAAACTCACAAGGGAAAATTGTCTTTATTGAGTTTGTGAATATGCATTCTGTATTTATTATTGTTGCACGTTTTCACTTTATAAAGGTTATTACTACTCTTAATTTCCAACAACCATATAGTAAACTAACCATGGAACCACCTTCATCGTACGTTTAAAAGAGAACTATCGCATTCAGAAGTTTGTATGTGATAAAAAAGGCTAATTTATATGAAACTTAGAGTTAAGTTGGTACAACTATGAAAAACGCAAGTTGTAATGTCTACGTTGACATTTCAAAATTTCCTTATTGAATAATTTTTCATTGTCGAAAACTTTTAGACACGGATATCTATGAGAAAAAATACGGTTGCAAATATTTAGGAATACAAGTTTTATATTAGTATATCTTATTTGATGTATAAATCATTATTCTTAGCTTTAGGATATATTTTGACTCGGTATTCTTGTGATTAAGAGTAAAAGTTGGAGTTCCTAATTGATCTGTTAAAAAACTAACACAAAACTACCATGGAGAAGTTTAAAGACTTCTTCGTGTTCTTCAGATAATAAGTGGTTTACATTTTAGTTTGGTATTTTTTTTACAAGCAGTAATGGATCGAACTGCTGCTGAATCTACTATATAAAAGCGTGCCCTCTTCAATTATAAGCTTCTGAGTCTGTCATTAATCTCGCTTTTTTGTCTTTGTTAACCTACTGTTTTATCTTCAGGCGTTTTCTTGCTGTTTCTTAGAGCTTTCTCCCTTAATCATCACCCTTCTTGTTCAAACAACTCGCCAGACAATTCTTTACACATGTCAACCAATCACAAAACAGGAAATTACTTGGCTGGCATATGTAGCTAATTTTCGTTGTTCTTAGAAGAAACTGAACTTTCTGTTTCAAGATCTTAATATATATATACTAAATCACAACAAAATGTCTTATGACATATATGATTATATAATTTCTTTGTTTAACCAAAACTTCTTAGGTGAAAACTATTTTATTACTTACCAGGCCTAAATTTATCGGTTGTGATAAGTGTCTATGTAGAAAAGAGGTTGAGAAAATTATAGTTTTACTACTTAGTAAGTATACTATTAATAAAGTCCAATTTATGTAGATTAAAACTCTACCAATTCATATAAAAAAAATCAGGGATAAAAAATACAATGTTTCGAAGAATTTTAAAAACAGCATAAAAAATATTAGTTTTCAAACAGCCTGACGCTTTTATGAATAAGGAATACGCCTAAATATGACTATTTTATTAAAATTAAATATGTATTTTGTAAAGTTCCAAATACAATATTTGCTTACAAATTTAAAGATACAATTTCATCATTAAGCCTAAAACAATAGAATAGAAATGAAGCTTAATTCTTCCATCTAGGGCGTATCCAATACCTCACTAATTTAAACCAGGGATCTATAAAATGTAATAAAGTTGAGTGAAATACAAGGATTAACTAATACTTCTGGCACTATAATATAAGCTCCTGGTGTTCTAACTTTAGTAAATTGTTGTTTATTACATATTTCGTAATCCTATCCTTTATATGTCTTATGCTAAGATCAAGTTTGTAATACGTACATTCTGCTTTTGGCGCTTAATGGTGCTCTTTCGTGAAATGCGTCTGGAAATAACCGTTGTTAATAAACTTATGTGCTACGTTCAATGTGTAAAAAAAAAGAGTTAGCCACGCTAAATAATCATTGAACATAGCCAAACTAAATGTTTCAGCCACTGTTTTCTGAACAACAACGTAAGATGGAAACAGTCAGCATGTGTAGCTGATTTTTCAAATCTAAATACGTAGAATAAAGCTAAAAATAAGTTTGCTGTAGCACAAGACATTAAAAAGAAAACGCTTGAAAGAAAATATAAAGTAAGATTATCAAAGCTTGGATTTTTATTTTTTAACGAGAAAGGCACAGAGTTAGAGCTCTCATGTTTAAAACATAAGGTGATGAACAGATTGGCTTTCCTGATCATACTGCCAAAACCTATTTACATGTTCCTCCCACCATTACATACAGAAAACCTAAAATCATGTTTTGAATAAGAAATCCGAAGTTAGAAAAGTATAGAAGCTGGAGAAAGGACGACAATTCACTCGACACGTCGTTTTGTTATTTCTTGTTCTTTAAAGTAATCGTAAATCTACTCATGCAGCTTTCATAGAACGATTTGTAGAGGTGTAAGATAATTTTTGTGATGCAAGAAAGTTTTGAGAAGCGCGTATTTTACAATACATTAGAAATAACATTTTCGAGCACATTATAACATGCCTCAGAAGTAAAAATAAAAATATCTTGCTGCAGCTTCACATACAACGTGGGTTTGTGAAAGAGCATATAAAATACATATACATAACAACTTCATTCTTGTTCTGCCACGCCCTCTACTGGTGATAGACACAGGCATGGATCGAGATGATAAAAAATATCACTAGCTTCACTTTTTTTATAGTTTGTCTAACTGGATTGTTATCTTGATAATTGTAATACCGTTGGTAAATGACGAATTTCTGTCCATATATGGATTCAACTTGCTCTGACATTTTTTTTTTCGCCTTTATGATTCTTGTTATTTTCAGCAGTGGATTCATAGTTTAAATCTTATGCTGTAATTTGTTTTTAGTATTGTACTATGTTTGAGATAGCACGGACCATACTTACGGTGA
>NW_013665699.1:124403-125609 GCF_000517525.1 Limulus polyphemus | reverse complement strand
AATGTTTCAGAAACAAATGCGTATTATTAAAATAACATAAGTACACCTACCGACCGCTCTCTCTCTCTAAACATTCAGTGATTAGCGTGACGGACTGCGGATTCCAGGATCCAGAGTTCGTGTCCCGTTACCACGAGAACAAATAACGATTTCCGCACTTTGAACTCGGGTACTTTAACAGTGACGGCCAAATCCCACTATTTGATTAGAGTAGCTCAAGAGTTGGCGGTGTGTGCTGATAACTATCTGCTTTCCCTCTAGTCTGTTCAGTTCAGAATTAGATTCGGCTAGCGCAGATAGCCCTTGCGTAGCTATGCGGCACTATTCGAAACAAACAAATAATCAATCAAGTTTCAATGAAACGAGTAAAACTTAATAAAAGGAAGAGACACAAGTATCTTATATATTCTATAAAACTTAATAAAAGGAAGAGACACAAGTATCTTATATATTCTATAAAACTTAATAAAAGGAAGAGACACAAGTTTCTTATATATTCTATAAAACTTAATAAAAGGAAGAGACACAAGTATCTTATATATTCTATAAAACTTAATAAAAGGAAGAGACACAAGTATCTTATATATTCTATAAAACTTAATAAAAAAAGAGATACAAATATTTCATATATTTCAATCCAACGAGCATAAATAGAGATCAAGATGTCTTAAAATCAACACGTATTTTTTAACTAGTTGTCTGCAAGAAAATCTATTTGTGCATGTATAAAAGAGATTGACAGGTACCAAAAGTTGTAATTAATAGTAGCTTTCAAAATGAAACGCTCACATTAATCAAAAATGTGAGTGTTATTTCCACTGTTTCTTAAAGGAAATTAAATACAAGTTATTATATTATGGTCTATTCCCATACTGTCCATCGCAGGGAACCAACTCCGGTGTTTAATGTTGTAAGTCTGTAAACTTATCGCTGATCCACCGAAAAAAAAATTATAATGTGGCTTAATAATTAATCCCACTGCTGATTATAATATGGCTTAATAATTAATCCCACTGCTGATTATAATATGGCTTAATAATTAATCCCACTGCTGATTATAATATGGCTTAATAATTAATCCCACTGCTGATTTTGATGACAGTAAAAGTTTTTAGATAACTGTAACTTGAATTGGTTTTTTGTTCAAACATTCGACTTCGTTTTTTTTCTGTGGTATTACATCTAGAATGAGTTTGTCTCTATAAT
>NW_013665699.1:116256-123757 GCF_000517525.1 Limulus polyphemus | reverse complement strand
TATGTATCTAAACGTCTCTTAACTTAACATGGTGTTAAACTGTAAGTAGTTTAGTTAACTGATGGACATATATTGAAGAAGGTTTGTATGTATCTAAACGTCTCTTAACTTAACATGGTGTTAAACTGTAAGTAGTTCAGTTAAGTGATGGACATATATTGAAGAATGTTCGTATGTATCTAAACGTCTCTTGACTTAACATGGTGTTAGACTGTAAGTAGTTTAGTTAACTGATGGACATATATGGAAGAAGGTTCGTATGTATCTAAACTTTTCTTGACTTAACATGGTGTTAAACTGTAAGTAGTTTAGTTAACTGATGGACATATATGGAAGAAGGTTCGTATGTATCTAAACTTTTCTTGACTTAACATGGTGTTAAACTGTAAGTAGTTTAGTTAACTGATGGGCATATATTGAAGAAAGTTTGTATGTATCTAAACGTCCCTTGACTTAACATGGTGTTAAACTGTAAGTAGTTTAGTTAACTGATGGACATATATTGAAGAAGGTTCGTATGTATCTAAACTTCTCTTGACTTAACATGGTGTTAAACTGTAAGTAGTTTAGTTAAGTGATGGACATATATTTAAGAAAGTTTGTATGTATCTAAACTTCTCCTGACTTAACATGGTGTTAAACTGTAAGTAGTTCAGTTAATTTATGGACCCATCTAAGATATAAAGATTTCAATAACCAAAAAATAGTGCAGTTGACTAACCTTTTTCTTTAAAGATATCGTTAAATAAAAGGGTTATAATATAAATAATTCAAATATCAAATATCCCAACAGTTTGTAAAGGACTCACTGTTTAAATAATTTCGGTTAATAAAAATAAACAAGCTATTAATCTTAAACAACTGTTTAACGTATCGACTTCTTCATTTCTGTTTGACTTTCCTGAAATTTGAAAGTTCTATACTATGCTAATATACACATAATAAACCCATTATTATAGTTATATTTATTTGGAAAGTTTCTTTTCTTTAGTGTTAGAAAGGAACTTTCGTTAAAATACAACAAAGTTTTGTAAGCAACAATTTCTATCTACGTGTTCAACCAGAAATATTTAAAGCCAGTGTAATAAACGTATCACCCTTTAAAAACACCAAGTAAAAATATTTTGGTTATGTTCCGAAAGAAACTTAATAAAGTTATTAAGTAGCTATAAAAGTGTTTTTGAAACCGAGGTTGAAAAGTAAGAGATACTTTTATTTTTAATTTTTAGAACAAATTAGATAGTTTTCATGAAGTATCTACCTTTACAAGGCTCTACAGACGTAGTGGCCGCGATGATATATCTACCTTTACAAGGCTCTACAGACGTAGTGGCCGCGATGATACTAAACATTCCAATCCGTGTATCGTTACTAGACACAGTGCGATCGAGTTTTGCGCCCTGCTTACCTCGTAAACTTTCTGTTACACACTCACTATACGTTTGAAAAAAAACTTCAATTTGCAACCTTGAAATTTCTTCCCTTCAATATCAAGAACTTGTGCTGTATTAAAGATGAGTTTTCTATCCTTGTGCGACTATAAAATATAGAAAAAAATTTTATTTTGAGACAAAGTAGTAAATATACATGTAACGCTATGTAACTTTTCATGTCCTAAGATAACCTTTCATTAATAACGAATTTACATAACTTCAGTCCAGGGGACGGGTACTCCAGCTAGTTATAGAATAAAGTATAAGTTAATATTATTTCAAGAAGGACAAGTACTTTGTGTAAATTCACAAAAACAGTAATAACAAATCAGCATAATAAAATACAAATGAGTAAGAATTTATGTTTTGTTAATTATCTTATTACTTGTGCGCTATTATGCTTAGGTATTATTACTGTTTTTTTAAATATTATTTTACCTTACAATGTCTTAAAGATTTTGGGCGTACTGTGAATTCGTCAATGTATTGATGAATTTGATTTAATAACGTACATTTACTGTTGTGCCATAGAATAATTAAGAAAAGGTACATAACGTTTTTCAAAGTACTATTCAATTTTTATTAGAACAACTATTGGTGTACTTAAATTTTCATTTTGCTGAAAGAAAACTCGAAAAAGATATATGAAAAACTAATTTTTTGTTTTATTTACGTGATCTTGCATATCACTTGATCCGGCTAATGATGATATAGCAGATCAAGCTGTTTCAACCTTACATGAAAAATACAATCTCTACGTTACTGGCTTCCTCACTGGCGAAACAAATAGAATTGGAATTTCCAATTGTAAAATGTTACTCTATTGTAAAATAGTCGTAAAGATAGTATTCTAAAGTTAACTAAAGGAAAGATATAATGATGAAAGTTGGGATTCTATTCAAACACCAAGCTTTCGATAGACAAAAATGAGGAAGTAATGTAAGGATTATATTCTTCATGTAAAGTTGAGACAACTTAGTCTGCCATGTGATCAAATGATATGTTCACTTCAATCCCTATCTTGTTTGGTTCGTTTTTTTCAAGTTCAGTAGTTAGCCCTACATAGCTTTTTGATTTAGGAATATTTTTTTTTCTAATACTTGTACAAATATATTTGAAGATGAAGATATGGTAAAGTATATGACCTTAACCTAGTGACGTGGTTGTAAGGCCAATCTGAAAGAACTAAGATATTACTAACACTATCCAAGTGAGGCTTAGTTGCCAGATTTGGTAACTTTACAAGTAAGTGAAGAAAAACGAAACATCTAAAACATGCAAATAAATTGTGATAAAATTGTACATGTTATGAAAAACTTAAATATAATTCATCAAAATCCTGTCATGTAACAAGCTTAAAAAAATTAATACAGTTGTACGAGAACAAATTACCCTTCGCAACAGGAAGACTCTTGAAAACAAAGGAAAACAAGGAATCGACAACGGTCTGTATTATCAGTGCTGGAGGAAGTAAGCGTCTACACTTAAAGTGATTGGTTATTTTGGTTATTTCACAGGAAGATGTTTACTTCAGGTCTGGTTGGCCAGTTGGCTAGTAGAGCTCAGAACAAATAACTAAACTTGTACATTTTCGTTTGTCTTTATTTGTTTTCTACCGCCAGTCTCATATGAGCTAGTGGACAAGTCTCAAGAGAGATGAAGGAGATCCATTGTTGTTAATCTTGACAGAAACACAATGGTAAAGGTAGATTAAATGTAGGATAAATTGGCAAGGATATTTGATTTGAATTTAATATTGTACTTGTATCAAGGACAAATTACACGTGAGCCCTGACTTTATTTACGGTCGTCTCACCAACACGCCCCCTGGTGAGGACTTTATTGTGTGGCCAAAACCCAACAACCGCTGTTGTGCGAGGAGTTTTACGTGATGAAATCCCATCAATATGCTTTTCTGAAGCAAAGACTTTTTACCTAGTCAAAAGACATTTAAGACACACTCGAGCTAAGATTTCCTTTTATGATCCAAACTCATTAACACGAACTTGAGTAAATACTGTGGTGGCAGGTTTTTTTTTTTTTACGTGTTCAAAAACCCACAAATACACTCAAACCAGGATTTTCTTAATGAAAACCATAGTTTACTGATTTCTTTTATTAAATTATGTTGAAAGATAAATATAAATTTTTTTCCCGTGTGCTGAGTTGTCATAATGTTACAGTTTCGTCGATTTCCAGCTTAGATCCAACTTCATTTAAAACATTGTCACAACAGAATAACTACAGATCTTTAAAGGAAGATTTCCTTACATTCTTTCTAATGCTTAATAAATCTGCAAGGACTTGAATCCAATAATTATGAGAGAGCTCAGTAGTGTGTAGCATAATCAAACACACAACGAGTCTTTCCGTGTGCTTTCCTCTTATTGAAATGTGTTTAAAAATAGTCAGCAAATTGTGCATACAGCAAGATAAGCAGCAAACGGATGGTAGTATAAGTATGCCTATTCTAGAGTCTAAAGACATCTTTAACAAGGATTGTTATGTTCAGATTAACAGGAAATGCTAAAATACTTGTCACACACAACAGAATCAAGTTTTTCTGGCGTGAATCAAGACATTTTTGGTTTAGAACTTTAAAACCTTAAACGCGCTGAAAACGTTGTTGATAAGTTGATACTTTTGAACGACTGTGCGTGTTACAAGTTTATAGTGAAGAGTTCTTTGTAATGTAATCTATGATATGCCTAAAGTATTATATATAGGTTAAAAATTACTGGTATTCTGTGATACTTTAAAACTTTCATCCAGTAAGATAACCCCCATGGTTCGAACTACATGAGATTACGGCAAAGAAAATAATCTTGGGTATCTCAGAGTTTGAAATGGACATAGGAAAGCGGAAATGATGTCAATCAAGTGAATATCGACCAATTTCCTTTCATAAGAGCCCTCTTTTATACTCCATTGCAGAGAAAGTAAACATATGTAAGGTACGACTACAAGTTAAGTATTTTATCGGATTATAAGAATTGTTCTTCATAGAAAAACAGCTCTACTGTGTATAACAGTTTTATTTATTTCTGCTGCTTTTTCGAGTCCCTGTTTACTTCTAAAAATGAAGACATTTTGTACAGAAAGTTGCTCAGTATTTTTTTATTAGAAAAATAACTATAATTTACAATTGTTTTCACCTGGTTAAATTAAGATGATGGTCGTTAAGAAACAGAAATATAATTATTGATTCAGTCTTGTACGTTTTAGGATGTTGCACAAAAATTAATGAACTGCTTATTTTACTTCTGAATGTCCCAAAGATCAAAAAAAAGCTTTTTTTTTGTCGCTCGAGTTGATAGTGTGTGTATGTGTGTTTTCTTATAGCAAAACCACATCGGGCTATTTGCTGTGTCCACCGAGAGGAATCGAACCCTTGATTTTAGCGTTGTAAATCCGAAGATTAACCCCACCGGGGGACCGGGTTGGTAGAATGACATGGCATTGTTCATTAAAATATCCGTTTTCATACTTGTATTCAGTATTTCTACGTGTGACGTTCAACATCAAAACACGAGTTAATTATTTTAAAGTATTTTATGTACGTAACATAACATTCAATAAATCACCACACTGACTTATAAACACTTTATTTATCATGCCATTTCGAGAGATATCATAATATACAGAAGTGAAACAAATTGAGATAGACATCCACCAAAGGTCCTTAGACTAATTACAAAATATAAGTATTTATATACATGAAGGAGCAGGGTATGTTACCATTTTTTTTTTTGATTTTATGAATACAAGGGAACTTGGAATTTAACGCCACAACAACCATGCACTATATAAATAATTATGTTTGATATATGCATGTACACTTGAACGTTTGCACTGTGAAACACAATGCCAAAACCGTCACAATGTTCCAATTGGACGGGGAAGATGCGTTCGACGTGACTTCTCACAAAAGAAACTAAAGGAAAGCTTTCAGGCGAAATAGACAAAAATCAAGGGCGCCCGCAGGAAAAAAAAAAGGGGGGGGGGTCAAGTAACTCAAGTTTGAAAAAAATTATGAAATCGAAATACAAACACTTTATGATTTTCCAATAACATAGAAGAATAATTTTACATATCTAGTAATTTTTTTCTTTTTGAAAATCCAGGGTGGGGGTGGGGTCAAGTGACCCAACTTGCCCCTTCCTGCGGGCGCCCTTGGCAAAAATGATCAAAATCTGGTCTAAAAGTGGGCGTTCCTTTCGAGCACTTCATCATAGACTCCAGAATTACCCGTTAACGTGGAAACTATTTCAAGTTGGAAAGTCTTGAACAAATGATACAAACTGTGAAAGAAACCTAAAAAGAAAATAGAAAATTTATTGATCACGTACTTTTCAATGCGAATTTACAATAAATAGAGAACAATTAACTGAACGTTGGCAATTAAAAACAACAAAAAATTAAATCCAATAATATCCCCTTCATGTTATGCACACAAAAAATTACATATCTCATGAGATATTATTTGGTTTATGGACAAACATATTTATTAACAGTGAAGATATCCAGCTGATGAAATAATGCATTCTAGTCTTCATAAGTAAGGAAATATATCTGATTAGCGATGCTCATTACGGCCAGACATGGCCAGGTGGTTAAGGCACTCCACTCGCAGTCTGTGGGTCGCGGGTTCGAATCTCTGTCACACCAAACATACTCGCCCTTTCAGCCGTGGGGGCGTTATAATGTGACGGTCAATCCTACTATTCGTTGTTAAAAAAGTAGCCCAAGCTGCCTTCCCTGTAGTCTTACAGTGCTAAATTAGGGACGGCTAGCGCAGATAGTCCTAGTGTAGCTTTGCGCGAAATTAAAAAAGAAACAAACTATGCTCATTACCAAGCTGATTTTCAGTCTGACTAAGTTGGAAGCGTTCTCTGATCGGAAGTTAATATATATTTATTTTAATGTCTTGGAAGGGAAAAAGTGTTATGAAGCTAAATGTAATTTACGTGACATTTGCATATTTTTTTAAACTGATTAATGAAACAATTTTGTGGCCTGTCCATATGTCAAAAGTAAAGCATATTTTGTGTGATATTATTGTAGGCAACGATCTTGTCGACAAAAGCTTTAGTTAGATAAGTAAATTGTACACAGTGGTCTATAAACTTGTTTCTTCACAAGCTACTTGGAAATTACAATGTCAATTAAGTTGGTAATGAAAAAGTTTTAAGGGAAAAATATTTTATGCGCTGAACAATAATAACGTTCCTAGAATTGAAGAATCAATGTTGATTATATACTCTTATTTTATTTAGTTGATCCATAACCAAGTGTAGAGATGGAATACAGACATTGTTTTCGGTTTACAGAATATTTTTCCTTCTCAACTGTTTCCTATTAGAAAATACACACCTAAAGGAAATTTAGTATTCTGCTGCAAGCCAATTTACGCAATACAAAACACATGTCACAAATCTTGAAAATGGCGACCAGGAAAATAAACAACTGATTGAAGCGCCATCTATACAACATAAATACAGTGGAAAAAAAAAATTAGAAATACTTCATATAAAAAATAGTAAGACATTAAACTATGAAACTATTTGTCCTTTTACCCTATTGTATCATTTCTATGTTCAATGTTGTAAAAAATAAAATAAACATTTGATATAATGTAATACAAGTAAATGGTGTGACAGAAATAAATTTAATTTAATGGTAAAATAAACATTTGATATATTACAATACACATAAATGATGTGACAGAAATAAATTTAATTAAACAGTAAAATAAACATTTGATATATTGCAATACAAGTAAATGATGTGACAGAAATAAATTTAATTAAACAGTAAAATAAACATTTGATATATTGCAATACAAGTAAATGGTGTGACAGAAATAAATTTAATTGAACGGTAAAATAAACATTTGATATAATATAATACAAGTAAATGGTGTGACAGAAATAGATTTAATTTAATGGTAAAATAAACATTTGATATATTACAATACACATAAATGATGTGACAGAAATAAATTTAATTAAACAGTAAAATAAACATTTGATATATTGCAATACAAGTAAATGATTGTAGACAGAAAT
>NW_013665699.1:112639-115965 GCF_000517525.1 Limulus polyphemus | reverse complement strand
CAGAAATAAATTTAATTAAACAGTAAAATAAACATTTGATATATTGCAATACAAGTAAATGATGTGACAGAAATAAATTTAATTAAACGGTAAAATAAACATTTGATATAATATAATACAAGTAAATGGTGTGACAGAAATAAATTTAATTAAATGACAAAATAAACATTTTCTCAACTACTCTTAGTTATATTTCTGGAAAATTTACAAATTAAATACCAATAACTAAAAATTTAAGTTAACTGATTAGAAACTGAATAATTTTATAAATAATTTTATTTCAAGTCAAAGTTTAATTTTTTAATAAATATCGAAAATTTACATTATTGTATTGAAATAGGATACAAACTTTGGTATCGTTTGGATAGTTTTGAAACTAAAGGAAAGCCTTACGTAATTTCTAAAAGTAAAAGTTTTACTATTTGTTTCTTTAAATAAATCATGCTCACTCTTAAAGAGAGTTTTCGTTCAAACAGTACCAGTAAAAAACGATTTTGGCTCGGCATTATCAGGTGGTTAAAGCGCTCCACTCGCAATCTGCTGGTCGCAGGTTCGAATCCCCGTCCCACCAAACATGCTCGCCCTTTCAGC
This sequence comes from Limulus polyphemus, assembly GCF_000517525.1. Lineage (NCBI taxonomy): Eukaryota > Metazoa > Arthropoda > Merostomata > Xiphosura > Limulidae > Limulus > Limulus polyphemus. The sequence continues at coordinate 115,374 of NW_013665699.1, read as the reverse complement.
CGTGGGGGGGGGGGGTTATAAAGTTACGATCAATCTCACTATTTGTTGGTAAAAGAGTAACCCAAGAGTTAGCGGTGGGTGTTGATGACTAGCTGCCTTCCCACTAGTCTTACACTGCTAAACTAGGGACGGCTAGCGTAGATAGCCCTCGTGTAACTTTGCGCGATATTCAAAAACAAACAAATAAAAAACGATTTTTATATCTATAATACCTTGATGTGGCTTTCTAATAGGCCAGACATTCTGAAAAAATACTACTTATATCAGACGATAAAATTGTAAAATATTATAACTCTAGCCCATGAGTATGTTAGTTTATTCCAAACAGTCTATAAAAGCAATGACATAAATTATTATTTTTCATTGCATCTTTACTTCGCCACAACCAGTGAATGGAGTTTTACAAAAATATTGTAAATTTTCCACTAGAGAGGCTAAGCCTGTGTGCGAAGTTTTCAGTCCTTTCAGAAGAATTAAATCATCAAATTTTCCATTATTGAAACACATGTCTAAGTAATTTTACAAGCTACGAGAAAGATTAAATATAACAGGCTGTCGAACCAGGCAGCTCATTTGTGAAACAAGTATTTTTTTTGTTTTTTATGTATTTTTCAGCTTTTTATGATATTGACTGCTTTATATAATGAAGTCCAACATCAAAAGCTCAGTAGTCGTTTCACAGTTATTTAATTCATATGTAAAAGCCAACTGCTTGACTCGTTTGTTTTTGAATATCAGTTTCACTTCTATTTGTATGCATAGTGGTAAATGCTATGAGACATAAAATGCGAGATTGTTTTTTGTATAAAATCGGGTCCTACTGATCTTTGATGGCGCCCTGTGAGAGGTATAAATTATACACCTCTCCTAAAAACATCTAATCTATCTTTTGTAACGAATTTATTATTATGTATTTATTTTTAATATGAACATTGCTTAGATTAAATATGCGTAACTTATAATGTCAGATATGTATTGCGTGTAACGAATTTGTTATATATTTATTTTTAATGACAACGTTTGTTGGGACTGAGTTTATATGTCAAAACATGCCTAGCTTACCGTATTAGTTACGTATGGCGAAACTCGCGCCAATTCTCCAAGATTGTACAATAATTGTGAACGCAAGAATCGACAATATATCCACTTCAGTAACGGGTTAAATATAGCTAGTATTGGTGTCCAAACTTTCTAGAAAGACATTTCCCGCCCATATCAAAAGACCAAGGCCAAAGAAGAGGGAGAATAGAGATAAGTCTGCTAGGAACCCGTTACAACCATGTACGCTATAAACCGTGATTTTGCTAACCCTTACCAACCGAAAAACATATGAAATTTGACCAGGAACAGTTATAAATTTCGAAAGTCAGTGAATTCTCATCAAATGTTAGTATCTTTCCAAGTATATTACTGCTTTCTCATAGGACATTAGTGGTTTTATGGAAATATTATGTTACTTCAACGGTCCAACAATTCAGTGTCTGATAAAGCTAGCTAGCTTCCCGACAATTGTACGTACATCAACTTCAAGTAACTCGCTGGATATCAAAGATACTCTGAACTAGGAAGACGATTTTAGGTTATTTGTAAGTTAGTGAAATTTCTGTTTATGAGACTTTGTTTGTAATAATTAATTATAATAGTTGCTATTGTAAATTGTACTGTTGTATACATACATACACACACACACACATATATATATATATATTGAACGTATTTGTGTCAAAAACAAAAACGGTGTGAATCAATCTCCTTGGCAAATAGCGTAAATTAAATAAAATATCGGCATATTTCTAGTCACTAAATCCAGAGTACAATTCAACTATTAAAATTTAAATTATTTAGCTCGGTTTCCGATTATTTCAAATTCTCAATACGTAACATAATAAATTGGAGGCTAGTCCAGGATTTGAATCAGAGACAAAATTCGATCTAAATTATAATTTGAATCATAACTGAATTCATATTTATCACTGCCAACAAAATTTGGTCATTATTATTTGGTCTTAATTGGTAAAGCACAAGAAGCTTACGCCGCTCTCTCTCTAGTAGATTGTACGAATTATGATAATGTTAAAGCAGCTATTCTGAAAGCATACAAATTAGTATCGGAGGCTTATCGCCAAAAGTTTAGAGGTTATCGCAAATAAGATAATCTCTTTGCCCACGAGAAGGATGTTTATTTTGATCGATGGTGTAATTCGAAGCATATTGGCGATAGTTTCGACAAACTAAGACAATTATGCCTAATTGAGGAATTTAAACGTTGTGCACGTGACGACCTCAAAATTTACTTACATGAAAAGAAAGTTGAAACACCACAGAAAGCAGCTGCTCTTTCCGATGACTGTACTTTAACACATAAAACCACTTTCATAAAAAGAAATTCCTACCATTTCAACAAAAACCTATACTTGTTCAATTCACTGAGGTTGAGGATTCTTCCAAAACATCCAGCTTCTCTAGTTCGAAATCTTCATACAGTTGGGCTAAAACTTCGTCAAAACTACTAAGGCCAGTCTGCCATTTCTGTAAAAAACCTGTTCATGTTATATCCAATTGTTGGGGTTTGAAAAAGAAGAAAGAAAAGCAGGCAGCACCCAGTGCGTTTGGGTCCACATATGGACGTAGTTTCACCAGATCATTCAATGTTGTTGATTTGGTCACTGATATAAAGACTGATGTAATCAGAGAGGAATTTAGACCTTTTGTGTCTGTTGGTTCTGTGTCTGTGA
>NW_013665699.1:110793-112471 GCF_000517525.1 Limulus polyphemus | reverse complement strand
AGGTATATTGCCTTTAGATTCGAGTTCTGACACTGGTGAGTCTGTTATTGGTCAGGATATTGAGGGTATCTTTGTTAATATTCCTCTTCATAATATTTATTTAGCATCAGACCTAGTTTCGGAACCAGCTGTGGTTGGGATAAGACCTACTCTGCCAATTAAGGGTGTATCATTGTTACTGGGAAACGATAAGGCTGGGGGAAAAGTTGTTGCCGAACCTAAAATGGTTAACGAGCCGATCACTGCTTCATCTAAGGATGATGTTGTAGTTGAGGAGAATTCCGATGTGTTTCCCTCGTGTTCTGTGACTCGAACTCAGATTAAGAAATTAAGCCAAAAACAAATGATAATCATGGATTCAGAGGATGATATTATAGGTTTGCCTCAGACATTTTGGGATCCGCTAGGGATCTCTGGAATGATCGTCCTACTGACAATACCTCGGTGAGTGACAACGATGGACGTGAAGGATCTGATTCACCTAGTGAAGTTCCATTTACTAAAAGTAAACTAATCATTGAACACGAAAAATATTTGCAGATCACTTCGCTATTTAAACACGCACTCCCCAAAGATGAACTGGTGAAAATGGCAAATGGTTATTTTTTTCAAAATGGTGTGCTTATGAGGAAATGGAGATCACCAGATGTACCAGCTTCAGAGGACTGGGCTATTGTTCATCAAATCGTTGTTCCCAAAACATGTCCTTCTGAAATATTGAAAGTTGCCCATGAACTCCCCATGGGAGATCATTTAGGTGTCAGCAAGACAGGTGACAAAATTATGAGATGTTTCATTTGGCCAAAATTAGGCAAGACATTTATCAAGTTTGCAAAGCTTGTCAAACCTGTCAGTTGGTCGGAAAGTCTAACCAGAGAAGGAAAAAGACAAAGAAAGAAAGAAAAAGAAAACAGAAAGAGAGAAAAAAGACAGAAAGGGCTGAATGGGCTTTGGACCCGCGACCCTCATAATGGGAGTCCAGTACCTTAAACAGGAAGCCATGTTAGGCCTGTTGAAAGTTAGTAATTTGTTTTGTTGACAGACGAGAATGAATGTTTTTTTTTTTTTGGTACAGTGCTGTCATAACATAAAAACTAACTCCTGGGGGTAAAAAAGAAAGAAAACTAACTCCTGAGGTTAAAAAATGAACAAAGATATAAAGAAGTTTTGAATTATTATATTTATTAAGTATCTTATAACGGTTGGACCCTTTATTACAATAAATTAAAAGAAAACTTTCGAAGTTATTTTTTTTACTTATATTTTTTATTTTAGCTTTGCAGAACAAAATTTTGTTATTTTTATGGTTTAATTTTAAATGAACTTTTCCTCATATGTTCGTTATCGTGGACTAAATTACAGTGTGTTGGGAAACAAATAAAATTATTTACTTTAGCGATGAGTATGCTTTTTCTCCACATTCTGGCAAAATTCAAGCTTAAGAACGAAGAGTTTGTTGTAGCTATTGTTTATGATACACAAAGTTTTCCGTTCTAATTTACCATACACAAATTTATCCGTTCTAATTTACCATATACAAATTTATCTGTTCTCATTTACCATACACAAAGTTTATCTGTTCTAATTTACCATACACAAAGTTCTCCGTTCTAATTTACCATATACAAATTTATCCGTTCTCATTTACCATACACAAAGTTATCTGTTCTAATTTACC
>NW_013665699.1:104398-110127 GCF_000517525.1 Limulus polyphemus | reverse complement strand
AAAGTTATCCGTTCTCATTTACCATACACAAAGTTATCTGTTCGAATTTACCATACACAAAGTTATCCGTTCTCATTTACCATATACAAAGTTATCCGTTCTAATTTACCATACACAAAGTTATCCGTTCTAATTTACCATACACAAAGTTATCCGTTCTAATTTACCATACACAAAGTTATCCGTTCTCATTTACCATACACAAAGTTATCTGTTCCAATTTACCATACACAAAGTTTCCGTTCTAATTTACCATACACAAAGTTCTCCGTTCTAATTTACCATACACAAAGTTCTCCGTTCTAATTTACCATACACAAAGTTCTCCGTTCTAATTTACCATACACAAAGTTATCCGTTCTAATTTACCATACACAAAGTTCTCCGTTCTAATTTACCATACACAAAGTTCTCCGTTCTAATTTACCATACACAAATTTATCCGTTCTAATTTACCATACACAAAGTTATCCGTTCTCATTTACCATACACAAAGTTATCTGTTCCAATTTACCATACACAAATTTATCCGTTCTAATTTACCATACACAAAGTTATCCGTTCTAATTTACCATACACAAAGTTATCCGTTCTCATTTACCATACACAAAGTTATCTGTTCCAATTTACCATACACAAAGTTATCCGTTCTCATTCACCATACACAAATTTATCCGTTCTAATTTACCATACACAAAGTTATCCATTCTAGTTTACCATACACAAAGTTATCCGTTCTCATTTACCATATACAAAGTTATCCGTTCTAATTCTAGGGATTGACATATAATAATGTCACAAATATTTCTTTTTGTCTTTTTCGAGATAGTTAAACAATGTATTACTATAGTGCATATTGTTTCAAAGAAGGCAGCTTTGGATGTTCTTCATGGAAAGGGGAGCGATTACAAAGCATAGCGTTTAGGACAGCAGCGGTCTGTGAAATTATACCCTAAGCCAATTCAGAGCAATGCCCTTACTAGAAAAATGAAGGCTATGGTTACGATAGAGAACCTTTTGACCCAAAAGGTTATTGCGATGAATCTGGAAACTATTATCAGATTTAAAATAAATGTTCATAAACTTCCAGCGACACCTCGAAATGAAGTTGTTTTCAGAGGAGGGGGGGGAGGTAAAAAAATTGGAATGACCACAATTCCATTCGACCTCGTACCTTTCATGTCATCCGACATAGCTCCAAAGAACATATGTACTTTCGAAGGGGCCGTAGAGAGTTTGCTAAAATTTGTTTTATAAGGCAGATCTCCTAGTACTTCGTAAAAACTCATTACAGTGGAAATTGCATTGTAGGGGAATAGTGTGTAAACATGGTCATTAGAGTGAATACGATTGACGTTGGAGGAAGTAGTCCCAAGGGCAATACGGGATTTGGAACACCATTCTTATAGTATGCGATTAACTCACAGTATTTTCCCGTTTTATTTTCACCGCTGCTTTATTGTGTGTTGCAGATATATAGCATCCATTAATACTTCACGTAAAGCATTATTTCGTCAGAAGAAGCCCATGTTTTTGAATATAAATACAAATGTTATGGAAATAAATTAAGAAAATGAGCCACCCAGTGCGTCAGCGTTAATTTTATGGACATAGAATGTTAAAATCCGGGGTTCGATTATTCGTGGTGAATAGAACACAGATCGCCTGTTGTGTAATTGTGTCCTAAAACAAACAGATAATCGATAAAAAAAAGATTCAATGTTTGGTGCTAGTAATATTTGAAATTAGATTTTGAATTTCATGTTTAAAAGTATAAAATGAGGAAATAATGATTTTTAAAATCAAACTAGAAACTAAAATATTACAAAAAGATAAGTGAGCATCAATAAATGTAATTAAACTTATTGTTGAAATTTTTTACATGTTTAAAAAAAATATTACCTTCTTCTTTTAATAAAATAGAGACTCTTTATCCAAACAATTCATTTCAGGAAAGAAGTGAATTTATTATACAGAAAAATTCGAAAATATATTTTTACCATATTACACCTATGGATGTAGTATGCTTATATTAATTCTTTGAAGTTGATCCAATTTAAGATAAGAGGAGACTCAACAAATATAAATAATGCTCTAAGATGCGATTATCTTAACTATGTCCAAGGTTCACCGATGGGACAGCGGTAAATTCGGGGACATAAAGTGCTAAAATCCGGGGTTCGATTCCCCGCGGTGGACACAGCAGATAGCCAATTGTTCTAAACACACACACACACACACACTCGCGAACTCTACGCCAACAGTGGCGTTAAATTCATTGGTCTATGTTCTATCCAGCTAGATGTAAGAGAGCTCAAGGCCAGAGAGGAATGTTTAAAGTAAATGTTTTTCCATTAACTTGTTCCTTTAATAAATTGTGCAAACTCATCCTATTCCCCCCAGGATATATTCTAATAAGGACACTTTGGGATGTTATTAGAAGGAAGCAAAAGTCGATATTGAAAACTATATCCTCACGTATTAAACTAATAAGGGGACGAACGAATAAAATGAGACAAACTTTCCGTTTGTTTTTAAACACTTTAAGTTGAGTATTGCTATTCGAAAAATGTTAAGAATCATCCATATCCTTAGCTAATCGGAAAAATAAAACCGTATCATTTCCTTATTCATAGCTTTGAAGGGGGTAGGAATCTTAGTCGTTAAGAGTCTGAAAAAGACATTGTTCTCGTTTCATAAATCTACGTTTTTGATATCATCAGGAATTGTATTGTTAGCCTTACCCCTGGAAGAAAGTTGAAAATAAAACGAGAAAAATTTTCTTTTGTAAAGACTGAAGATTAATATGACAAAACCTCTCTACAAGGGACAATAGATGGAAGGTAATACAAATTTCAAGTTACAGAAGGACGTCATGAAAACAACTGAACTCGACTTTTCTTATCCGATAAAAAGCCTAATTACGTAAGCTTATCACTAGAAATGATACTTTTTATTTTCAATGGGTAATTATGAAAGAAAAGCTGTTTTTGAAGAACCTTTAGCTGCATGAATCTAAATTTATACAGGGTATTAGGTAGAACGTTAAAAATGGCTGAGCATTATCATGTGGGAAAACTTGATCTCAGAAGTTATGAACCATTTTAAAAGTTACACTGGTATAAAGTTTATTAACTAGAAAATACAGGAGAACAGCAGTTTGAAGATGACACTGCACAAAATATCTACACTCTCTATGATCTTGTGGTTAGGTTTTTTAAAAGTTACAATGGTATAAAGTTTATTAACTAGAAAATACAGGAGATCAGCAGTTTGAAGATGACACTGCACAAAATATCTACACTCTATATGGTCTTGTGGTTAGGTTAGGTTTTTTAAAAGTTACACTGGTATAAAGTTTATTAACTAGAAAATACAGGAGATCAGCAGTTTGAAGATGATACTGCACAAAATATCTACACTCTATATGGTCTTGTGGTCAGGTTTTTTAAAAGTTACAATGGTATAAAGTTTATTAACTAGAAAATACAGGAGATCAGCAGTTTGAAGATGATACTGCACAAAATATCTACACTCTATAGGATCTTGTGGTTAGGTTAGGTTTTTAAAAAGTTACACTGGTATAAAGTTTATTAACTAGAAAATACAGGAGATCAGCAGTTTGAATATGATACTGCACAAAATATCTACACTCTATATGGTCTTGTGATTAGGTTTTTTAAAAGTTATTTATTTAGAAGTTTTTATTACTTCTTCTTTGAGTTTCTATTAAACTAGAGAAAGTTTTAGATTTATATTTATGAGGCAAAACCTTATACCTTAACAAAACTCTGAGCTCAAATGTTATATTTGGTGTAAAGAATGTCCGTACAAACCATCATTTTAACAGTACAAAGATCTTAGCTGAAAATCTAAAACTTTTGCAGCTAAACACCCGCAAGTTTGTGTACTTTAAGTTTTGTCGTGGCAAACCATATGCTTACATGTGATGCAGTCATACAGATATAGCTGTAACATTTAACAGGACATATTATAGTTAATGTTATCTACTCTCACCAATGGACATCATGGACGTAACACTTCAAAAAAAGCTGATTTCCTATAACTGGATATCAGTTAGTCAAACATATTCAGAAACAAACCGTTAAAAGAAATTGGTTAAAGAAAATAAAGGTACCAAATCACAGATTTATAAATAGTAAAAAAATATCTAAAACTCTAGTTTAGCCAGGATTATCAGACAGGTGGTAGCACTGTCTGTGTAGAGACGGCTCCGATTGTTCATGGATATAGTAGATTAAATATTTTCTCAAAAGGTCATCAGAACTTTACAATATATTAATAAAACTTGACACACTTGCATCGTTAGAATTTTTAAAATTTCTTATTGATCATTCAGGGCCTAAATCATATGTATATATATTCCGAGTTAAATTAGGCGGTGGTAAAGATTGTTTGTTTGTTTTTTTAATTTCGCGCAAAGATACACGAGGGCTATCTACGTTAGCTGTTTCTAATTTAGCAGTGTAAGACTAGAGGTAAGGCAGCTAGTCATCACCCCCCACCGCCGATTCTTGGGCTACTCTTTTACCAACGAATAGTTGGATTGACCGTAACATTATAACGCTCGCAAGACTGAAAGAGCGAGCATATTTGGTGGGATGGGGATTGGAACCCGCGACCAGCAGATTACGAGTCGAGTGCCCTAACCACCTGACCATGCCGGGCTGCTGGTAAAGAGAACCTTAAGTAATTACTAACCGTTTGGTGTATCTTGCGGGCTAATTCTCTATCTTTCTTGGAGTAATAATCCTTATAATATTGGAAGCTCAAGATATTATTCTTAGCCACAAACAAAAAATATATCACTAAAGCATATTCTGAAAAATGGTTTTTATTTATAACATCTGGTTAACATCGGTTTCCCGTTTTTAAGGAAAAGAATACGTATTACGATCAATTTGAATGTTTACAATAGTTCTGAGAACGATGTTTATGTGTGTCAGTTAACTTTAAATTAATACATTGTACATTCATGTATCTTCATTCTATCTAAAATTTTATGCTTAGCGAAAAGAACTCATTAAGATGACATTATGTAACAATAAAAAACAAACTAACAAACCGGTATCTATTTTATTCAAAACTCTATCTTTGTAGCCAGTGAATGAATAATTTTATACATTTTTTTTCTTTAACGAAGTTATTCAGAACATGTAAAGTTTGAAAATAAAACAACACTAAAATTTAGCAAATAAAACAACAGCTTTGAATATTCATAATGACAGAGAATGTTGGTAGAAACCTACAAACCTTTCCAAGAGATAAGCCTAACATATTTAGAGAGGGGAAAAAAAAGTCACTATAGAGTTGATGATATTTGCCAGTATTAATTGAAAATAGTGAATTAGCTCTTAACGCTGCTCAAGGAGTACTTTGCATACTTCGTTTGGAAAATTAATTAATATTTTAAAATCATATTTTCATTTATCTTACACCCATTGACTAAGCGGTAAGCTTGAAGACTTATAACGCCAAAAAACTGAGTTTCAATCAGGACTCGTGGTCGGCACAACACAACTAGCCCATTGTGTAGCTTTGTGCTTAATGGACTCGTGGTCGGCACAACACAACTAGCCCATTGTGTAGCTTTGTGCTTAATGGACTCGTGGTCGGCTACAACACAACTAAGTCCCATTGGTGTTAGACTTTTGTGTACTTAAAGTAGGAACTGTGGTCGACTACACACAACTACGTACCTATTGGTG
>NW_013665699.1:95784-104377 GCF_000517525.1 Limulus polyphemus | reverse complement strand
ACAACACAACTAGCCCATTGTGTAGCTTTGTGCTTAATCAGGACTCGTGGTCGGCACAACACAACTAGCCCATTGTGTAGCTTTGTGCTTAATGGACTCGTGGTCGGCACAACACAACTAGCCCATTGTGTAGCTTTGTGCTTAATGGACTCGTGGTCGGCACAACACAACTAGCCCATTGTGTAGCTTTGTGCTTAATGGACTCGTGGTCGACACAACACAACTAGCCCATTGTGTAGCTTTGTGCTTAATTAGAAACAAATGTGGCTTATGATACTAATTTTATATATTTCTTTTATAATTTCTTTCTTACAAAAAATAAACACATCTCACTTGCTTCTGAATGACTCATAGGAATTTGTAGTTTGAATTTTTTTCACAAAACTGTCGAAATGTCCTTTAAATTCCTGCTTGTGAGGAGAGATTCGTTTTTTTTTAATTTCGCGCAAAGATACTTGGAGGCTATGTGCAGTGGCAGTCCATAATTTTTGAGTTTATAGGCTAAAGGGAAGACAGGTAGTCAACATTACCCAACCACAATTCGTGGATTACCCTAATCGGATATTTGGACTTGATCGTCATTATTATTACGCTCCCATAGCCCTAAAATGAGGATCGTAATAATTGTTATTATTTTTTGTTTTGTTTTTTGTAGTAAAGAGACGCGAGCCACGAAACATCTGATAAATAGTCTTGTATACGATCCACAGAGCTGCGCTCGGCCAGGATTGGATATTAATCCTTCATTACTAAGATAAGGTTTATTTGGCCCCCAAGCGACTTTACTTTGTAATAACTAATTTTTTTTGTAATAATATTAAGACTCGTTTGTACTCTTATGCTTTGGTGAAAACTTTTCAATACAACAATATATTTTTCATACAAGTTATATTTTTCTAACTATAGGAAGTCTACGTGACATAGTCAAAGGTAAATCTTTAGTTAGGTATTAACGGCATAGAATCTAATACAGTGCCTTCTCTTTAGTTAGGTATTAACGGCATAGAAACTAATACAGTGCTTTCTCTTTAGTTAGGTATTAACGGCATAGAAACTAATACAGTGCCTTCCAACAAAATTACCTTTCATATTCTAAGTGTAGACGATATCAGCGCGGTCGTTACATTCTACGTACTGCGTTACAAATGGCAGCTTAGGTATCCACTGGAACGGCCCATTAAAACTGCTGCACGTGATTTATTTTTATGGGGATACTTGGAATAAGGTTGACAAACTACAGGGTCATTCTGACATACACTTATGACATTATGCTAGGACAAACTGCAGGGTCATTCTGACATACACTTATGACATTATGCTAGGACAAACTACAGGGTCATTCTGACATACACTTATGACATTATGCTAGGACAAACTGTATATTAGATCCAAATGATAATTATAGTGTTTTTAATATATATATATAGATTAATGATTAATTCTGCTTTGATTACTACGAGTTGATTGACTATATAATTTAATGTTCATCGTTGCTTTGAATAGAAAATAAAACGAAAAATGATTTCTAAATGCACTTGGGAGTATACTTGTGTTCTCCAAAACTATACAGTTTCTTTCGAAGCCAGTTTAAGTCTCTTTACACTCGATCTTATAATTAACTTAAACTAAATTTTCAATGCCTTGCGTGACTAACAACAAAGAGTGGAGATATAAAGTACGTACATGGACAAGCCACAACTCCTCCAAGTATTCAGTCTTTCTTCTTGTCATCTCCACCAGTGCTGATAAAGTTGTTGCAGACAGAAGTATAGTAAGTGGAGCGGTACATACGATCCTTTTGTGCCGACTGCTGAAGCGTTTCGTGGTCTGCCATCGTTTTGCACAGAGGCTTGCTTCTCTCCTGAAAGGAAAAAAGAAAGTAAGGTGTTCTTTAAGTTTTCTCTTCTGTAACTTTTCCAAAATGGAGACCTAGAAAATCCCCCATTATATAATTACGTACAAAATGTTCGCAAATATGTTTACCTACGCCACCGAAAGTGGACGCACTCTGTGTGTGTTTGTTTGTCAGCAACATTTCTGAAAAACGGCTGCATGAATTTGTACGAAAGTTTGTATACTTTTGGACTACAACCAAATTTAGAAGTGTTTAATTTTTGGAGGGCCAAAGTCGAAGGTCAAGGTCACATTAAGGTCATGAAGAAAAAATCCAAAAATATTCCTACCTATTAACATGGGGGCCGATGTTTTCACACTATTTTTGTTTTATAACTCAGTCAAAACTTATCGGATTTTGATGCAACTTGGTGGATATATATATGTAGAATATTATTCCTCATTGTCTTACCAAAAATGGTCCGTGTCTGTTAATAACACCGGACATACGGACACATTTTTGTATTTTTTGGACAGCCGAATATGATCAACGCTGCTTGACAGGAATATTCGCTCTACTGAATGCCTCTCTAGTTTATCATGCTCCGACTAGAATTTACATTCAAGCCTAATTATTACTATATTATTAAAACATAAATTGATTGACACTATAAAACACAATAAATTAAACAATTATGTTAAAGAGGTTTATTATGAATATACACTCACAAACCTAAGCAGAAGAACACTATATACATGTCCAAACCATAATATGATAAAAGTCTATCTCTGTGTCTGCTTATAAATGAGAAGTCGCTCGAAAGATTGTCAACAAACCTGGCATGTACGTAAAGTGACATATTACATGAGGTATGGGTGGATGGGTGAAGGGGGGGTCACTGTTTAGATCTGACTCAGGAGGCTTAGTATCAATGCTGCATGGTCAACATTACAGTGTTGATAATGTCGTGAGATATACTGAATCATTTCTCTGAAAGACTCGTTCGATAATAGTCTGAAGACACTTGATAGCAAGCACCAAGGCTTCATTATAGTGTCTGGAGTCACTTGATAGCAAGAATTAAGGCTTCATTATAGTATTTGGAGTTACTTGATAGCAAGCATCAAGGCTTCATTATAGTGTCTGGAGTCACTTGATAGCAAGCATCAAGGCTTCATTATAGTGTCTGGAGTCACTTGATAGCAAGCATCAAGGCTTCATTATAGTGTCTGGAGTCACTTGATAGCAAGAATTAAGGCTTCATTATAGTATTTGGAGTTACTTGATAGCAAGCATCAAGGCTTCATTATAGTATCTGGAGTCACTCGATAGCAAGCATCAAGGCTTTATAGTGTCTGGAGTCACTTGATAGCATGCATCATAAAAGGGATCTATAAAATGATGATGTTACCATTTTACTGGAAGTAGTGGTCAATACGTTCACCATTGTAAGTTCCTTCTAGCCCGTACTTCTACCACTGCAATACGAATTACATTCTTGTAAGACAATAAGATAGGATCAATAGGGTTCCAGGTTATCTTCAAATAAATATAAATATGTTATCTGGTTGCTGAATGAAAATCGACTCATATTTAAAGAGAATAGTGCTCTGTATGTCGTTGGTTCATTGGATGTATCTTTGGTTTCTGGAACCAATGCAGACGAGGTGTTTTGTGTCTTGCTATGAGTGGAGTGTATCTAATTAGAAGTTTTACATATAGACCAGTAATGTGAAGATTGTTTCTATGACAGTATAGCATTAAAATAGCACCCAGTTGCGTTACCGAACATCTGATTCAGTCTCGGAGCAGGTTAAAACCAACAAATACCTGGCTGTGTCATGTTTTGCCTTGTACAGATACTTATACCATTGGTTTGGAAAAGGTCGAAATATTCAGCTAACGACGTTTCAAGACACCTGTAGCTAATCCACAAAAGCCTACTGTGATTGGCTAGCTTACATTTGTCCAATGACTTTCCACGTGACTGAAACATCCTTAATGCCTTCTTTGAAGTGTAGATATGGTTCAAAAACAACCAGGAAGTCGCTTAAACTGTGTGATTTATTTAACCCCTTGACTGCTGATTCGCCGTATAGGGTACGTTCTGCCTCTGGCAGTTGAATGCGAGTGTGCCGTACACGGTGTACGGCTGGTACACTTAATATTTAAAGCAGCCGCAGTCAATGGGGTTAAAACTGACAACTGAGACAAGATTGTGATGTGTTTGCTGCTGTTAGGTTCAAAGCTAGACAATTGGGTATTTGTGAAGTTCCAATCGCTTGTATCGAAACCCGATTTTTAGCGTGATAAGCCTTCACCGGGGTCAAGGCTATGTGAGAAGAACAGGCTTAGTCATCCTTCATTGGTCATTTATTTTTTCGGATTACATGTCTTACTACCAGTTACCTGAATTACATAACAATGAACCGTTGGGTGTGGAGAGGGAGAGTTGTTGTAATATTACAATTCCGATTACACCTGTTGGTTTGTGTACTGTAGGTGTGTATGCACACAGATATATGCCATTACTTTACGGAATTTACATTTGTTAAATATCTCAGTCGTTTGTTCTCTATAGGCATAAATGATTGAGATACCTCATTAACAGAAGTTAAGTGTATTCACTCCTCATGTATGATTTTTTTACCGTCTACAAACCGAACTTCTAGAATGAATTAAACTCTACATAGCTACATTAATAGCAGGAACTTGAACGCGTATTCCTCAGCATAGTAGTAGATTATAAACAAATACATCAAAACAGTGATACTTTGTATAACCAAAAGTGAAAACATTATCTACAAACATGCCTAAATGTATCACCACTCTTCGAATGTAACATCTTTGAATTGTAAAATCATAGAGACTGTTCACTTAAATAGAAGTGTTTTACTATCTTACACGATAACTGCATGATTTGATAATGTTTATTGTAATACGATTATATATATGACCAGGGCATATACGCATGAGACAAATCTGAAAAATAAGATACTAAAAAAACTGAAACTTTTACGGTTACTACGTTTTACTTCTTTAATTTTTTTTTGGTGGCCATTTACAGTAACTTAGAGATAGATATTAAAGTAACGATCAAAACAAAAAGTTAAAGACAAAAAAAAATAGAAACAACTTTAAGATGAGATGACTGAAGAGTAAAAAAAATGTTTTTCTTCTACAAACGTGAGCTGAGCTTAAAAGGGTTTTTTGCGTTTTTCCGGTAAACTTGTATCACACAACGCAAATATGCTTAAGGTAAATATTTGGAAAGTACACTGAGAGGAAGTAATGTGTACAATAGTGATAGATAAGTTATAAAACCACATGCTGAAATACAATCATCAGTGGTAGATACGATTTTTTTGCCAATAACAACTGACGAAACAATTTCACTTAGGTGTTAAAATAATGGAATGTCATTTGGGTGTTAAAATAATGGAATGTCATTTAGGTGTTAAAGTAATGGAATGCCATTTAGGTGTTAAAGTAATGGAATGCCATTTGGGTGTTAAAATAATGGAATGTCCCTTAGGTGTTAAAATAATGGAATGCAATTTAGGTGTTAAAATAATGGAATGTCATTTGGGTGTTAAAATAATGGAATGTCATTTAGGTGTTAAAGTAATGGAATGCCATTTGGGTGTTAAAATAATGGAATGTCATTTGGGTGTTAAAATAATGGAATGCAATTTAGGTGTTAAAATAATGGAATATCATTTAGGTGTTAAAATAATGGAATGTAGTTTAGGTGCTCAAATAATGAAATATAATTTAGGTGTTAAAATAATGGAATGTAGTTTAGGTGGTAAAATAATGGAATGTCATTTGGGTATTTAAAGAATGGAATATCAATTACGTATTAACAGTGGTTGAATTGTAAGAGTAACATGTTATAATATAAAAATACCGAGTTTTGTACAACATTTATAAACTTATTGTGAAAGAAAAGATTTGTGACCGGTTGTTTCAGATATTCTTGAAAGGTTGCACAAGGGTTATCTGCACTAGCCGTCCATAATTTTGAACTGACAGACTGGAGAAAAGATAGCTAATCAATAGTACCCATCACCAACTCCTGGGCTACTCTAATAGAATAGTAGGATTCACCCGTCACTCTTATAACGCACCCATGGCTCCAAAATGGAGAGTGCGATTTTTTTTTCGACTATGGGACATTCGAATCCCCAGTCAAGCAAATTACCTACTAGGCTTCGCCAAACCCAGGAGGATTCGTGAATCTGTTGCTTTTCGGGGTTAGTAGGGGTTCTCAAACTGGGGATAGCAGAAAGGTGTCAGGGTGACATTACCAAATACACAAAATACACCATACTGTTAAGATAGCCAGGAAGGAACACGTGGCCGAGATAGTGACTCGGTTGCTGCCACTATTCTTAACCATATGGTGGGTAAATTCTTAATCTATAAACCAAGTATTTCTCATGATAATATACATATATTACAGAAATAAGTAAAACGTAATCCTCTTGAGGTTAATCTATTTGGTGAAAAATTACACTAAGATTAATAGTGGTTTTAAGTACATTACTCCGAATTAGTTCTGTGTGGGAACTGCAAGGAAGATATGACATGAAACTAGACTCTGATTATTATAGGCTACTGACGTAGTAAAGCAGTGCTTCGTTTATCCTACAACAAGTATGTCAGACTCTGATTATTATAGGTTACTGACGTAGTAAAGCAGTGCTTCGTATATCCCACAACAAGTATGTCAGACTCTGATTGTTATAGGTTACTGACGTAGTAAAGCAGTGCTTCGTATATCCCACAACAAGTATGTCAGACTCTGATTGTTATAGGTTACTGACGTAGTAATGCAGTGCTTCGTATATCCAACAACAAGTATGTCAGACTCTGATTGTTATAGGTTACTGACGTAGTAATGCAGTGCTTCGTATATCCTACAACAAGTATGTCAGACTCTGATTGTTATAGGTTACTGACGTAGTAATGCAGTGCTTCGTATATCCTACAACAAGTATGTCAGACTCTGATTGTTATAGGTTACTGACGTAGTAAAGCAGTGCTTTGTATATCCCACAATATGTAACATCTAATCTGTTTAAGTGATATATAGATACCTTTTCGAAATTTAAACAGGAAAATTACGGATGACCCGCTCACGTTGTAACGAATTTGTTATTATACATTTATTTCAATATTAACGTTTGTTTAGATTAAATTTATTTTCAAAAACTTGCGTGTTAAATATGTATTGCGAAACTCCCGCCTATTCCCCAAAGTTGTAGAAAATTCTCGAGAGTAAGAATCAAAAGTATATGTGCGTACGTAAACGCTTTAATATGCATTGTTGCGTAATCTGAAATTTTCTAGAAAACCTTCCCACGTTTATAAATATAACTAACGCGACGCACCAACAATAGTGTCTATCAGTAGCTCGCTATAATCAGTGTGTTATAAACTTCGAAAGCTATAACTGTGATTGTTATACCGCTTATCAATCGAAAAGTTTCAAATATTTGACCAGGAATCTTTACAAAGTTCGAACATTACAAACTACTTAACTTCAGTGGATTCTCATAGGACATGAGAATTTTGACGAAAACATTACCTAACTTCAACGGTGGAAAACCTAGCGTGTGCGGTCAAGGACAAAGCCAGATAGCTTCCCGACGAATTGTGCTTACATTAACTTATAATTAACTCGCTCGTCGTAAACCCTCGATAATATATCAAGGGAGTTCCAAACTAGAAAGAAGATTTTATATTACTTGTAAGTTTGTGAAACTTTTGTTTATAAATCTTTGTTTGTCATAACTATTTGCAATAATTGTTACTGTAAATTGTATTGTTGTGTGTATATTAAAACGTACTTGTGTTAAAAACGAAAACGGTGTGTATCAATCATGTTGGCAAATATCGTAAATTGACTAATATATCGGCATATATTTAAATACTAAATCCAAAGACCAATTTAACTATTAAGTTTAAATTACCAGTTAATTCGGCTTCGGACTATTCGAAATTCTAATACGTAACAACGTCAACACGCCAGAGTTTCAATAAGTTTATGTTCAGGTCTATGATAAACGAAAATGTATTTACCTTTATTTATTTATTTGAGTTCTGAACATATTCATACTAATCCTAAAAGAAGATATGTTTCTAAAATTAACATAAACTCATTTGGGGGGCCATTGGGGAATGCATGAAGATATAATTCAACAGACGTATGTATCATCAGTAAAATAGTGTCACACAGTGATACCTGGTGTTGTTCTTAGATTATTACACCTACTGCTCTTATCATTAACGAAGTCAATGCTTCCCACCGGAAGCACAGACACGAATACCATCTCAGCGAGACCAGACAAACATCTTTTTTTGGTCACCTACACTACCGCTCACGCTCGCCTGAAAAAATGATTAATTTTCATTTCATTATTTTAGGAGTCTTACAAAACATAAATTAGTCTTAATAAACTACTTCGTGGACATAAAAATGTGCTTGATATTTATAGACTGTGATGAGATTCCCACGGGTATCGATATTGAAAAGACAGCGTTAGTGCGATTCTTATATCAATATTTGTACATATGCAAGCACTGGTATAGGTTTTTTTTTTTTAGTTGTATAACATGAAATACAGTCAGTATTCTTTTCCTCTTTTTAAATCTTAATGTAATTGATGAAGCAAAATCTGAATAAATTTACACCCTTTTGTAAAAAAAAAAAATAGCAATATAACACTTTAAGATTTTTTTTGTAATTTGTTT
>NW_013665699.1:86961-94784 GCF_000517525.1 Limulus polyphemus | reverse complement strand
TACCGCTGTGCCACTGGGGGGGGGGGGGCTGGAGTTTAAGATTCATCTTCTATTCGGAGTTGCGGAATGCCCGAACGCGTTGTTTTTATCTTCTGCTATCATCTATGTTTGGGCATTCCCATAACTCAAGAAAAACCTTTACATATTCGAGGTTAGACAAATAGATAACAAACCTTAAAATATATTCGTTTTATTTTCAGTTTCATTGTTTTCTCACCAATTTCTTTGAACTAAAATAAAACTATTTTGGTAATAAACATTTCATATTGAACATCTTTTAAATACAAATAAGAAAAAAACACAATTTCAATAACACCTTTAGACAGCTAACTTGCATATTTCAGAAAGCTCTTGAGATAAACGCACAAAATTTGGCTCAAACCTAAAACAATCCAAGTGAAATGTGAAAGTCCTCTAACAATATTGAAATTCTCTCTTCTCGTCGGAAGATCTAACAATATTGAAATTCCCTTTATTTGTTCTTACACGACATACCGTTCATAATATCACACAATGTTCTTATATTATAGTAATAAATATTTTTTTGACGTGCGTGACTGTAACTTACAACTCAAGGTAACTGTAGGGGTAGCTATACGATAAAACTTTCAAGCTAAACTTTAAAACGATAAAATTGAATTCCCATAGACTATATCTAATCTGCTTTTTTCCGTTCTATAAAATCACTTTATGGACTCTAATTTCAACGACATGGCATACTTAATTCAGTAAGGTAATAAGCCAGGTGATAAGTACTTAATAGTCTATCCACTAAAACATTATAAAATGGTAAAAAAACTCCAGTACAAAGCCACTTTTTTCAGGCTATTTCTTAACTCGACTTTCTATTACATTTTTTACCCAAGAGTTTTTAAATTATAATTTTGAAATTATGATCAGAAAACTGTTTTAAATCAAATATAATGTTTTGTTACAAGTGCATAATATCCTAAATATTTTTATTATATTTTTTCAATCCTTATTAATACTTCTGTAAAATATGCTCCGTTATAATCTATTTATTAGTATTTAATTGAAATGCATTCTGTCTCTTTATCTAGAGTAATGGCAGACGAACATGGAAGATGCGTGATATGGTTTCTTCAAAAATGGATTTCACAGGAGTTTTAAGAACATTTTTACGTGTTTTAAAGTTTTGGTATTATTTATGTTAACTTCATAACGGTTAATAAGAGTATAGTTTCTTCTACTTTACTTCAACAGAAGATCGTTTCGTATATTTATCTATTTGTTTAACGTAAACGAGGCATTTATCTTGGGCTCTTAACCCTTCCGTTGTAGGGTTAAGATATACTTAAATTATAGAACAACCAAGGGTAAAGACACGTCAGAATGAAACTTTTTCAAATGAAACAAGTTATAATTTGAACAAGATAATCAAACATATTGAATTAATATGACTGAAGAGGGATGTGGTAGAAAAAAAGCGAGAAATAACTCAGACCAAGATGATTGTAAAATATTAATTAATATGACCAATTGGAGAAAAAAGGAATAAATTGATGAGCAAAATATAGTTGATACGAAAGAGGTAATATTAACCAAAAGTTTAACATAGAGTGAGTATAAAACAAAAGAATTCGCAGGTTCGTTAACTGAATATTTTACACAAAATTAGTTTAGAACATAAAGTATGTGTAGCAATTTAAGGGAAAAAAATTATGTGGCCAAAAATATCTCCATACATATATAGAGAGAGAGACGATGGTATTTTTGAAGGTCCATTATCAAAATAGAGATTTTTAAATTTTGAAAAGACAGCCAGAGAATCGTCTAAAAAGCTAGAGGTGGTTTTGAATTGTTTTTTTTGTTTGTTTTTTAATAATGCACAAATCTACACAAGGGCTATCTGTACTCTGCCCACCACGGGTATCGAAACCCGGTTTCTAGCGTTGTAAGTCCGCAGACATACCGCTGTGCCACTGGGGGCAATGCTTTGAAATATATAGACAAAATAATAGGTTCATTGCCTTAAATAAAATACCGAGAGAATAACTTATAAGTAAAAAGGACCAGAACAGTGTAAAAAGAAAATGTTTCAAAATTTTGCATAAGTTGTTTGTATTAAGAGTTTCAAATCTCCATTTAAAGTAGATTTTTTCTTTATTTTTGTGGCAGTTATTGCTATATAAGATGTTAGAAATTGTCGTACAGACATGTTCCAGTGGCTCAGTGGTATGTCTGCAGACGTACAACGCTAAAAACCGGATTTTGATACTCGTGGTGGGCATAGCACAGATAGCCCATTGAGTAATTTTGTGCTTAACTGCAAACAAAGTAATAAAATTAATAACCAAACTGGTAAAAAATGTGCCACGATGCAGAATTTATTATATTACAAAAACTAATGTTCTTGCAGAGACCCGATCATTATTGGAGAACAAGTGGAATTATAAGGTAACTAGTTCTTATGATACACACAGCAGCATGTATCTGGTATATTTATAGGTCTACACAGCAGCATGTATCTGGTGTATTTATAGGTATAAATACACCAGATACATGCTGCTGTGTAGACCTATAAATATACCAGATACTTGCTGCTATGTAGGCGTCTACACACAGCATGTATATGGTATATTTATAGGTCTACACACAGCATGTATCTGGTATATTTATAGGTCCACACCGCAGCATGTATCTAGTGTATTTATAGGTCTACATAGCAGCATATATCTGGTATATTTATAGGTCTACATAGCAGCATGTATCTGGTATATTTATAGGTCTACACCGCAGCATGTATCTAGTGTATTTATAGGTCTACATAGCAGCATATATCTGGTATATTTATAGGTCTACACACAGCATGTATCTGGTATATTTATAGGTCTACACCGCAGCATGTATCTAGTGTATTTATAGGTCTACATAGCAGCATATATCTGGTATATTTATAGGTCTACACCGCAGCATATATCTGGTATATTTATAGGTCTACACCGCAGCATGTATCTAGTGTATTTATAGGTCTACATAGCAGCATATCTGGTATATTTATAGGTCTACACAGCAGCATGTATCTGGTGTATTTATAGGTCTATACAGCAGCATGTATCTGGTGTATTCATAGGTCTACATAGCAGCAAGTATCTGGTATATTTATAGGTCTACACAGCAGCATGTATCTGGTGTATTCATAGGTCTATACAGCAGCATGTATCTGGTGTATTCATAGGTCTACAATAGCAGCATGTATCTGATATATTTATAGGTCTACACAGCAGCATGTATCTGGTATATTTATAGGTCTACACCGCAGCATGTATCTGGCATATTTATAGGTCTACACACAGCATGTATCTGGCATATTTATAGGTCTACACACAGCATGTATCTGGTGTATTCATAGGTCTACATAGCAGCATGTATCTGGTATACTTATAGGTCTTCACACAGCATGCATCTGGTATATTTATAGGTCTACACACAGCATGTAGTTGGTATATTTATAGGTTTATGTTAGTCATCTGAAAAATAAATTATATTTATCTCTGGATATAAGAGTAACATTTTGAATGTGTTGATATAAATAAGTTAGATTTACATATATTCAGGGTGTACTTACCGCAATGTGGTAAAAATGTGTATGAATTCTTAAATTACATTGAAAAGGAGTTGAATGAGATACATAATAATGAGTTGGTGTGCTTAGCTGAAGGTTTGAATGTAAGATGGAATAGAGAATCAGATTGTATGTCTTCAGAAGAACATAGATTTTATAGAACTGACAAACTAAATGATTTGTTAAATCAGTTCATTTGATGTTTTTCGATATCTTTATTTAATAAAAAGAAAAACAGTTCTTGGACTGGCCAAAGAGGATGTATATATTTGATAAGTTATGTAAGCTAATTCTATAATCTTGGCATTTTTTGATTATTTCTCATTCAGTTAGGCCTATTTCTGATCTTGTAGCATTAGTTGCACGCTATACAGAAGTTGAATGAGAAGGACTCTTCATATTGACGTTTTAGTGATAAATTATAAGAAAATACTAAGCAACTAAATAAACTTAATCATATGATAACAGATTTTAAAATAAAACAAACAATAGAATAATTTAAAAACGTTAGAGCGTGGTGGGACTGTTCGAAAGGAGAGATTAAAGCACATACTTAATCATATGATAACAGATTTTAAAATAAAACAAACAATAGAATAATTTAAAAACGTTAGAGCGTGGTGGGACTGTTCGAAAGGAGAGATTAAAAACGTTAGAGCGTGGTGGGACTGTTCGAAAGGAGAGATTAAAGCACATACTTAATTATTTGAGTGGAAAAAGAAATTAAGAAAGAAATGGAAAACTGAGCACCTAGAAATAAAGATATTTCAGTAATTCATTATTACTAATACGTACCACTTGTACGAGGAATCTCTAAAACAGCTTCGTGAAATTACAGCAAAACACTGTGAAATTCAGGAAAAATCCAAAGAATTTGAAAAAATTGAAATCCCTACTTCCTATTTTGTTTAAATTAGGACAAACGCCTATTACACAAAAATGATAGCTTTGAAATGGCCAAGCATCTCAAACTGCAAATGAAATTCGTTCTATAATTATCGATTTTTTTATAAGAAGTTATACTCAAAAGGAATAGTAAACCAATCTAAAGACTTTCTTTGAAGGTTTATAGATTTTACCAAAAGGCGTGGAAAAGATCTAGATGTTTCATTAACGATTATAAAATTAACTGTTGTTCGTCATTCATTAGTAAAAAAAAAGTTCTTTAGAATTGACGTTGAGTAGCTAAAATTTTGGCGTAAGATTCGTAATTTCACACTTTTGATTTTTGGAAATCTCTTGAGATAGGTGAATGTTGTATAAGTACGAAAAAAAAAGTAATAAAGTTTAAATACCTAAAAATGAGATTATAATGAATCAAATACTTGAAGATCTGTGTAACTTCTACGTAATGATTGCTTTCATAAATTATGAATTATTTTCTGAAGACGTAACAAAAATAAAGAAAGCTATGACTCATTTGATTCATGAGAGTCAGACATACTCGGTTCCAGATCGATGCAGTTATGATAATATACATGTTATGTGTGATATAAAAAATCTTGCAAGTCAAAATAACGATTGTTTAGCAATTGTGAACTTAGATCTTGAAAAAGCATTTGACCTCATAAATCATAACTGTTCAATAATGGTACTTAGAATTGGTTTTGGCAGGAAGATTATAAGAACAGTTGACACAATATATAAACAAATCACTGTTTATTTAGTTCATGGGTGGGTTTCAACTTCAGTTATTCCATTCAAGAGGGTTGTACTATAGAATGTTCCCGTAAGTATTTTTTTTTATTGATATTAGCTATAAATATTTTCTTCATAATTTAAAAAATAAAATTACTTTCTGAAGACCATAATTAATCTTTAATGATCATCAAAGACTTATTTTAACTTCTTATGGTGACAATATATATTAGACGGGAGACAGAATTTAATGTCATTGAAAAACTTATAAAGAAATTTTAAGTACATTCTGGATCAAAGTTCAAGAAGAAAATTCTCTTGGTGATGCTTGGAAAACAAAATAAGGATATGTATGGTGGAATATCGGAAAATTATTTATTATGGATTCAAAGAAATTTAGATCAGCTAAAAGAGAAATATTGTAAGCTTATTAGAGCTTATTTTTAATTATTAAGAGGAAAAATTATTTATCAAACTATGAGTAGTAGTGTGTGATATAGATTTCAGGTATTAGAATCCCTTAAGACTTACATAGGTAATTTCCAAGGAAAGTTTATTGATTAGTAAAGACATCTTATCTTTACTTTTCGATGGTTTGTTATGAATCTCGCGCAAATCTACACGATGGCTATCTGTGCTAGTCGTCCCTAATTTAGCAGTAGAAGACTAAAGGGAAGGCAGCTAGTCATTACCACCCACCGCCAACTCTTGGGCTACTCTTTTACCAACGAATAGTTGGATTGTCCGTCACAGTATGTGACGGGATTCGAACCCGCAGATTGCGATTCGAGCGCCCTAACCACCCGGCCATGAGTGAAAATGAATATGCCAGTATTTCAATACAATGACTGATGATAACTGGCATGTGTATTCTAGTTGTATTTGCAAAGGAACTTGTATTAAACATAATTCTTAAATTATGTTAAACTATTTTAAAATACGAGAATCGTATTGTTAAATATAATCATTCTCAATTAGTTGAATTATTAAATTTTATTATTATTATATTAGGTAAAAGTATCAAATACGGTTATTGGCGTAACATATAACAAACAAAATATACCGCAGTTTAAAACAAAGAGATAATGTTATGTAATATCATTAATAGGTTAAAATTACGAATAACATCAGAATACCTGTGGAGCTAAACAAAATAGTAAATTATAACTCGTTTTAAAATCTGAAAGCAAGAATGTTGGTGGTTTATTATAGATTGTGAAAATATGTATTTGTGTTTGATATATATATTACAAGTTTTTAAATTGTTTACTAAAGATGAATTATTATTATGTTTTATATATATATTGTTGTTGTAAATGTATAAACTGATGACTTGGTTGTATTTAAAACTTAACATATAATATTTTACAGTTATCGGTTTGAGGTTGGTGGTGATAGATAAAAGAAATCGCGAATTTATTTCGTAAAAGAACAACAACAATAAGAAAAAGAAACTTGCCGTACATTTTAAATATATGTAAGTATGTAATATTTATTTACTTATATGTGGGAATAATAGTTATCTCTAAAAAGATGTGTATGTGTTTTTCTCATAACAAAGCTACATCGGGCAATCTGCTGTGTCCACCGAAGGAATCGAACCCCTGATTTTAGCGTTGTAAATCCGTAGACTTACCGGTGTTCCAAATGAAGAATTTGTTTTACAGTGCTGTAATAACTGCTTCATATGTGTGTACAATGCTGTAATAACTGCCTTATATGTGTCAACAATGCTGTAATAACTGCTTCATATGTGTCTCAACTTGTAGAAACTGGTTTGGTTATCTTTAATTAAAAGTATGAAAGTATCCACCCATCCGTCCATCTGTCTCTGTAACTTATTAGTAATATTTATATTTTCCTTTATAGCCCTTTTTTTTTAGCCACTGATAAATGGTACCATTGAAATCAATACATCTGGCATGTGTAATGAATAATGTAACAGTGTTTATTTCAATTCTAAATTTTTGTACGTAGTTATCATTACTATATTAAATTAGCCTTATTAATATGTATGGTGTAACTCATTAAAAGTAATTATTGTCGTGTACGTGAAGTCATTGGCTTACAGTACTGAATATAAATTGTACGTGGTTATTGCCCCACGTGATAAAATAATTTTGCATTATTAATCACAAGATGCATTTAATTTAAAACACTGATCATAATTATATACGCATTAGACATTAATCTATTATAATATATTCATCTCATATATTTCAAGAGGAGATTTTTTTTTGTTTTCTTTTGTGTTGTAATACAATATGTTTAATATTTTTTTATTTGGACATTTCTACAATAGGTTCCATATATTGACGGTGAGAGGTATCATATTCGATCCCGTGATTTGCTTATGGAGACAAAATTCTGAAGTGGTTGGATGGCAGTCCAAAAGATGCAGTCCAAAAATTAATGTATTATTAAACTAATTAGAATCTAGATAGAAAAACAAGTGAAGGTAGCTGGATAATCGATATATAACTCATTTCGTTTTTTCATTGAGAAAACCGTGCTATAACTGTAGCCAAAATGACTTTGTCTATTTATACACAGAGAAAGTTCAAAATGTGTAAATAGACAAAGTCTTGAACTTTCTCTG
>NW_013665699.1:77072-85961 GCF_000517525.1 Limulus polyphemus | reverse complement strand
ACTGTGTAAATAGACAAAGTCTTGAACTTTCTCTGTGTATAATGTGTAAATAGACAAAGTCTTGAACTTTCTCTGTGTATAATGTGTAAATAGACAAAGTCTTGAACTTTCTCTTTGTATAATGTGTTAATAGACAAAGTCTTGAACTTTCTCTGTGTATAATGTGTAAATAGACAAAGTCTTGAACTTTCTCTGCGTATAACGTGTAAGTAGACAAAGTCTTGAACTTTCTCTGTGTATAACGTGTAAATAGACAAAGTCTTGAACTTTCTCTGTGTATAATGTGTAAATAGACAAAGTCTTGAACTTTCTCTTTGTATAATGTGTTAATAGACAAAGTCTTGAACTTTCTCTGTGTATAATGTGTAAATAGACAAAGTCTTGAACTTTCTAATTGTATTTAGATAGTAACTTTTGATGGGTCATGACAATTTCTGTAAACTTGGAGACTTGATGACAAATGTTAGTATTTTACTCAGATTATTGGAGAAATAACACCGTTGTTATTTACTCCTCAACATATTATAATAGAATCTTCAACGTTGTTTCATTTTAGTAATCTTCTTTGTATTTACTCTTGCAACTTATAACAGTTGACTTTGTTTCGTTTGTCTTTGTAATATTCTCAAGACTTCATGTTACTTACATCCACAACCCTGCTGATCCTACCACGTGGCTTAATATATTTCTGGGGAGAGCCTCAGATGATCACATTATGGAATAATGAAAACTAATATGGTTCAAGACTGAAAGATCTCTGGTAGTAATGTTACGGGTTTTGTTTCTTTATGTAAATTAACTGTACAAGTTACACCAATGAAAAAACAAACAAACGAAAAATCCAACAACAGCTTGAACATAAGAACAAGATGAAGAGAATATAAAGCGATAACTACATTTTAATATGTGATGATTGACTAAATGACATCATCGTGACATGAAACACACACACACACAAACCAACTAGAATCTAAACACTTGTAATGGCGAGGAATTAAACATACACCGACTTCCAGCTTATCTGAGTGGTGTAAATAAAAATACTTAGAACGCACGCCTAAAAACATAACGAAACTAAATGTAAAACATTAAGTACTTCAAAGTGAGACTGTCACAGTAATAGCATCTGATTTCTCTTGGAGGGCCTTTGTTGCTATGCTATTTGTAAGAAAAATCATTAGCTGTTTTTATTAAGCAATTATTTTCATTCTGAGTTAAGGGCCGAATTATTTAACGTCGTACTGATTAATTTAGCTTAACGAAATTGTTGCTAAGTAAAGATAATATAATGGTTTAAGAGTGGGCATTGCAGCACAGATTTTCAATTAATGCTACATGATGCAGGTTAATGCCGAAGGGACACAGTCATTACGATCACGGAGTTGTTAAGTAGAAACAATTTTCATTACGTCATGAAAGAAAAAGCTTTTTTACGTTAATTACAGGAACATTAGCAAGAAAGAAAGGTCTGAAAACCTAATTAAGATTAATACCTTATAACCATTTGAATATCACTGGGAAATGAAGATATTAACTGAAGGTATTGATACTGTATAGTTCAGCTATTTTTGTAATAGGAACGTATCTTGTTTGATGAAGAAAATGACCGAACAAACTCTAGAAATACTAACTATACCAGTATACGTTATTATTATTCCACCTCTGAACAAATACTCTTTTGTTAGGCTTAGCGTGTTGTTTTTAGAGAATGCTAGTACTAACACGCAGCTAGAATTACAAGATAAAACATATTAAATTCGAGAAACAGAGAACTCTTACTTCAAAGTTATTCTATACCCGTGTAATAACTACGTATCTTATTTCCTTATAATAACATTTAGACTGAGTAGGGAGATATATGTTTGAGCAAATATTATTACTTGTCTTTATTGTGCAACTTGCAGGTAAACACGACATTCTTAAAAAAGACCTTGCGTGACAGGAGTTAATAAGTAAAACTATTAGGTTAACTAACCAATTTTGACTCTACACTTTCTCACAAAACTAGGCTGACTTTGGTTCGTTAATTTTATGTTAGGCACAAATGGTAGCTTTAAACATTAAACTAAAGTTAAAATGTTATTCGCTAATTAAAATGTAGAATTATAAAATTTTAAGTACATTTTTTTCTAAAAATAATAATGAATAAAATATAACAGTTTGTTTGTAATTAAGCAGAAAGGTACACAATGAGCTATCGGTGCTCTGCCTACCACGGGTATTGAAACCCGGATTCTAGCGTTGTAAGTCCGCAGACATACCGCTGTGCCACTGGGGGGCAAAATATAACAGACGTGTATGAATGAAAGATAATTTTTATGGAACAACGAATATAAATATTAACAGTTGGCATCTATATTATTACTTTCATTATATGTATATATATACATATATTGAGTTCGCTAATTTATATTTTATTGTTTTGTTGAACAAAGGGAAGGCGGCTACCCAACCCCACCAACTCTTCTGTTGCTACTTACTAACGATAGTACAATTGACTACTACATTATAATTCTCCCAAAGCTGAAAGAGCGAGCGTGTTTGGGGACAGGTTTCCATCCCGCGACCAGTAGATTACCAGCCAGGTGCCATAACCAACAGATTATGCCAGAACTTAGGTTTTATAGAAGTTGCAAGTTGAATGCATAACAGTTAAGCTAGAGGATTTGAGAAGTAAAATATACAGTAGTAGTTAAGATAACTATAAACGCCAAGCTGTGTAATGATTATCTGCTATGTGCGCTGCAGGAATCGAACCCCGAAATCTAGCATTACAATTCCTCACGCTTACGTAGGAGCCACCAGGAGCAACTTAAGACAGAGATTTTATAAAAAAACTCACTAAATTAGTTGTTTAAATGATTCTTATTCATCATAAATATTTAATATTGTTTCGAAGCAATTATTTTATTTTATTTTATTGATTACTTAGTCATAGTTTTTGTAAAAAATACGTTTTTTTTCAGTTAGAAGTAATATAAATCTTGCCTTTAGCATAGTTGCTATTCACAAAAGTAAGAAACGTTTTACAACGGTAACACTCCTATTTTCTACTTGTGATCTTGGATAGATAATGCTACTTCGTCTGTCAGAGGTAGCACCAAATCTTGATTTATGACAACGTTTGTGCCTTAAGTACAGCTGTAAGTACGTTATGCTGACATATATGCGTAGGATGGGAAAAAATATCGTAGAAAAATGATAGCTAAGGAGTTAATTAGAGAAATGCCAGATAGAATAATAAATCTAGAAATTATTGGCATGTCAGTAAGGCTCTTTAATTCTTTTGTTGTTAAGCACAAATTAAACAATGGGCTTTGCCCACCACGGTTATCGAAACCAGTGTTATAAGCCTTCGGACTTACCGTCACTGGGGGCATGTCATTACAGTTGGTTTGTTTGGAAGTTCGCGCAAAGCTACACGACAGCTATCTGCGCTAGCCGTACCTAATTGAAAGACTAGAGGGAAGGCAGCTAGTCATCACCACTCTTGGGCTACTCTTTTACGAATAGTGGGATAGATCGTAATATTATAACGTCCCCACGGCTGAAAGGACGAGCATGTTTGGTGGTACGGGGATTCGAACCCGCGGCTCGTAGATTGAATGTCCTAACCACTTGGCCATGCCAGACGTTACGAATTAAACTATAAAGATAAGCTGAAGCAAACGGATTAGTTGAGGTAGAAACAGAGGCTAAATGTGCTAACAAAATTGGAATATTGTAAAGACAGAAATATAAATATACCAAAGATTTATTTTTTAAATAGCTCACAGCTGAATACAATAAAGCCAGGTGTAAGTGAGAATCGCAATATGAAAAAATCCTGTAGGAAAAACAAGTAAATATAATAGGAAAGAAAATTTGGAACTTTGTTCAATAAAGCAAGAGAAATCCTACTAGAAAAGCCTACAACAAAATGACCTAACGTACTCAACATCAACCAACACAAAACTGTGTACTCTTATTAAACGTTAAATTATAGAGCATTAAATACATTTAAGGGAATTCTAACAAGGACCCATGTACTCTTATTAAACGTTATATTATAGAGCATTAAATACATTTAAGGCACGTCTAACAAGGACTTATGTACTCTTATTAAACGTTAAATTATAGAGCATTAAATACCTTTAAGCATGTCTAACAAGGATCCATGTACTCTTATTAAACGTTTAGTTATAGAGCATTACATACATTTAAGGGAATTCTAACGAGGACCCATGTACTCTTATTAAACGTTATATTATAGAGCATTAAATACATTTAAGGCACGTCTAACAAGGACTTATGTATTCTTATTAAACGTTAGACTATAGAGCATTAAATATATTTTTGTCTAAAAGCTCAGAGAATGAATAAATAGCCATGTCGTCATCACATGCATTATAAAAATAAATTACCATTAAAGAAGGTCAGGTAGATAGATATTACAAAATTGGTCCCATGATCAGTGATTGAGATACTTGAATCAGTTACGAAGCACCTGTACTATCTATACAGTATATGTACATATATGTAGAATTATGTACAGAACACTTTTTATCTTTCTTAACTGATATTTTTTAAGCGCTCTGCTGTAATTACCTTTGGTGTAACGTATTTTTGTTTCAGTTTTATTGAAAGCTTTTATTTAATTACCACTCGCGCCCTCTTGTGTCCTGATATATATATAAGATATTTATTGCATTTCATTTTCTTGCCTTCACTTATAAAAAAGAAAGAAATTAGGTTTACTAAGGAAGTAATTAAATTTGCTGTGTATTTCTATAAAGAAATTATGGATTATATGATTAGTATAGAGTCAATATATAATTATGAGTGTATTTCAGACGTTTGGAGCGGTAGACATGCGGGAAATATTTTAGGAGTGGGAGGCGAGAGAGGTTGGTATTTTTGTAACCCGAAAAATATACTTAAAGAAAGAAACAACACTATAAACAAATATTTTTGTATCTAATATCTGGTGTTACACACACTTAATCACGGGCACATGACGTTACTGAGACGAGAATACAATGATAAAAACTGGAGAGGTCATAATGTTAGTCCCAATACAAACTTCATGAGAACTTTTTGTTATCTCTTTAAAACAAAATATATTAGTAACAAACAGAAAAACAAACTTGCTGCCAAATATCAATGAACCGTATTAGTGATATTAGAAAAGCAAGATCATGCAGTCCTGAAAAGTCCTGCAACTTACTTCTTATTCAAGTGGGCTTAATTCGGGTTAAAACAGTGCCAAAAATGACAAAGGTTAATACATTTTACTGTGTTCATAAATGGCCTTTAGTGATATTTAAAATAACATCTTTTCTTGATGGAAATATATAGAGAAACCATTACAATGAAATACTACAAATATTTGCTGTTATATACTGAAACCATTACAATAAAATACTACAAATGTTTGCTGTTATATACTGAAACCATTACAATAAAATACTACAAATGTTTGACGTTATATACTGAAACCATTATGATAAAGCAATAGAAATGTCTGCTGTTAGATACTGAAACCATTATGATAAAATACTACAAATGTTTGACGTTATATACTGAAACCATTATGATAAAGTACTAGAAATATCTGTTGTTATATACTGAAACCATTACAATAAAATACTACAAATATTTGCTGTTATATACTGAAACCATTATGATAAAGTAATAGAAATGTCTGCTGTAAAATACTGAAACCATTATGATAAAATACTACAAATGTTTGACGTTATATACTGAAACCATTATGATAAAGTACTAGAAATATTTGCTGTTATATACTGAAACCGTTATGATAAAGTACTAGAAATATATGTTGTTATATACTGAAACCATTATGATAAAGTACTGCAAATGTCTGCTGTTATATACTGAAACCATTATGATAAAGTACTAGAAATATATGTTGTTATATACTGAAACCATTATGATAAAGTACTACAAATATTTGACGTTATATACTGAAACCATTATGATAAAGTACTACAAATATTTGCTGTTATATACTGAAACCGTTATGATAAAGTACTAGAAATATATGTTGTTATATACTGAAACCATTATGATAAAGTACTACAAATGTCTATTGTTATATACTGAAACCATTATGATAAAGTACTAGAAATATCTGTTGTTATATACTGAAACCATTATGATAAAGTACTGCAAATGTCTACTGTTATATATTGAAACCATTATGATAAAGTACTACAAATATTTGCTGTTATATACTGAAACCATTATGATAAAGTACTACAAATGTCTGCCGTTATATACTGAAACCATTATGTTAAAGTACTACAAATGTCTGTTGTTATATACTGAAACCATTATGATAAAGTACTACAAATGTCTGCTGTTATATACTGAAACCATTATGATAAAGTACTACAAATATTTGCTGTTATATACTGAAACCATTATGATAAAGTACTACAAATGTTTGACGTTTTGCTGTTGTAAAACGACTTATAGTTACCCATCTGAGCAACCATGATATAGGTCTAAGCAAAAGATGAAATGTTGCTCAAGTGATACTATAAACATTTTGAACTTGTATAATACGTTGACGATAGTTATTAGCGTGCCGGGCTGCGTAATAGAAGGTCTAAAGTTCCATCCGCGACCCCCCATTGCATATACACTTTCATGTGTGGTGGCCATTATAATAGTGAGATTCGTTTAAGAGTCGCCGTGCAATGAAGTGTAGCTGACTGATTGTCGTCAGTTGCTTAATATTAGAAATATTTATGTCTGAACCTTGAAGAGTCTGACCTGGCCGTATAGTTCAAGTGTCACACAATATGCTATTCATGTTGAAAATATGTCAAATATCAAATGCTCTTGTGAAAAGATTCAAGTTTTACTACGTCAAGTAATTAAAAATATCCTTAAATATTACGTAATTCCACTGAAATGCGAAAGATCATCATTCTGGGATGGGGTAAAATAGAGGAGGATAACATGTAAATAAATAGTAAACCCCATAAATACGTATGTAATGTTGTTAAATTTAACACAACTCATTATAATGTTTTTTTTGCGCAAGTAGATATTTAATATTTTAGTTGGCGCGTTATGAAACAAAAAGTTTTACAATAAAGCAGCAAAAAAATATTAGATGCCTCCCAGTGGCACAGCGGTATGTCTACGGACATATACTGCTAGAAACCGGGTTTCGATACCCTTGGTGGGCAGAGCAAATATAACCCTTTGTGTAGCTTTGTGCTTAATAGCAAACAACAACAAATATTAGATATTTTGTTAGACATATGGAAATTCATTTTTACCAAACTTTTTTATTTTATTTTCGGTCATATAGTATATATATATTTAAGTTTATTCAAAATGCTATCGAGAATTTATTGCTTTCTGGTCAGAAAATTCCTTCAATATAAGAAAGACACGAGGAAGTTAACGTCTTAGTATTACGTTTCTTCATAAAACTTCTGTTGTCGCATGTGTAGTCTCGTTTACCAATCATAAAAAAAGATATGCAACATAAAGCACTATATATGTAGGTGGCGTTTTTCATCTCTATTATTTGTTGCTTGAATATACATAAATACATGTTACACATCCCTATTAGTATGGAACACAGCAACTTGCGTGCACAAAAAATGAACGAATGGAGGTGGAGGAACGTAAAAGTCGTTCTTTGCTACGAGCTTCGAAAGATTTCATGATTTCTAGCCATTTGTCATGTGCATCACCACAGGCAGCACACGCCATTCTAAAGGAAACCAGAACGGAAAAACCTCCATCATCAAGTGAAAAGGCCAGTAATTGCTCGCACAACAGCAAAATCACGAGCTGAGATGTGCTTTCAGTTAAAGGGGTAATATCACGCTTTAGGTAAAGACGGGGAAGGCGTGGCTATCCTGTCACAAAAAAACATGTTAACATTAAAAACAGAACATTTCTATCGTTTCATTTCGCGCACTTTTAGCTTATGTATTTTATTATTTCTATGTAGCAGTATCTAATTGGCTGAATATGTGAGCCATAGAATAAACGATCGTAGAATCATACTTCATCATAACATGTGGAACATACGGAGGTCATAATTACAAAATAATTAAGTAAAACGAGATTTTGTTCAACCAAGACTTTTGACATATACAGCTGAAACCTTATCTGTGTATTACATATATTGTATTTTCTGGTAATTTGGGGATGAAAGTTTCTCATATTTCTAATTGAAGTTTAAATGATGAAATTACATACTCTGGCCTTCGACATAAATAGCGTAATTTTGTGGCGCAGTTGAAACTTAACAAATCCAGATGTATCAACGAGATTATTAAATTGTACTTGAGATGTGAAAGTACTATACAGATATTAAAGTCTGAGAAAGTGTTTCAGTGACAAAGAGAACAGTAGCTGATTCCTGCTGAACATTAGAGCTACTTCGTGAAAGAAAGTACCTGAAAACCAGCTCATTCGCTAGTTGTAAGAACTTTCTATTTGGCTAAAAGAAGCTTTCCGTAGGAAAAATATTAACACATGTTTTGCAGTCCATTCGCACAGAAATCCATAGGTGCTGTGTCCGGCGACTTGACCGATAGGCATATATATCATCTTGTAGAATAGAATAAATACCCGTTTCCTTCTCCAGTTTCTTGAGGTGTGTGACATTGGAGTCTATGTGTTGTGGAAGCAGCTTGTGTGCACGTGACGTGTGTTGCATTTCCAGACGTTTGATTATGTTGCGTACTGTTGCCCGGGGCACGTGGACAGTTTTTGCAATGGACTTTTGTGATCGTGGAATCTCATCTGTTACATGATGCCACATTTTGCTTGCCACAGTTGGCGTACGATTTGTTGTGGGCATATTTCTAGATGGTTCTGGGACTTCACATACATCCCTATTATTTTGTTTTG
>NW_013665699.1:67366-76837 GCF_000517525.1 Limulus polyphemus | reverse complement strand
CTAGATGGTTCTGGGACTTCACATACATCCCTATTATTTTGTTTTGCAATGCCATTAAATACAAGAGATATCTCCTTCTTTTTTTTTTTTGGTAAATTCTAAATCTTTGATCTGAACATATCTCCTCCCCTAAAAAAAAGAGGGGGAGAATGTTCTGTGGCAATACAGTACTTATAAAATACCAAACAATGTCCAAATGTAGTTATGATACATTCTGTTCTACCGTGGTTGTTACGTGACTTTCTGATTTACCCATTTAAAATCGTTTTAGTATAACGTACTTAATACCCTCTATACAAATTAACCTGTGATTTATTTGAAAATGTTCACGTTTTTGTGTCTTCCATAAAATGTTTGTAGAATTTATTTTTTAATGTTAATAAAACTACAGTCTTGTGACACTTCTTTTTTTTTGCTAAACGTTACCAAAGGACGTGTAAAACTTCCAGAAATACATAGTTATTAATTACAAACAGCACGAACAATACATATTACTATAAACCAGATAAGCCTGATCTGACTTAATGAAATAGCCTCACTCATACAAGGAAAAAACTGATAAGGCGCTTATCTAAAAAAAATAAATAGATCGGAAAACTGGTATATTTCAGCATATAAATATAACGAGTTTACACAAGATATAATGTTGGATTAGAAGGGTATCCGATTTAATATAAGAATAACGTTCTTACTCTATATATAAATAGAGTATAATGGTGTGTGTTAAATATATAGATAGTTTTACATTTACTTTACTTGTAATGTCTTTCTTCTATTTCCAAGCAAGCAAAACCTAGATGACGGTTCAGGACTGAAAGCCATTATATACCTGATGTGTGAAAGTTGTGTTAATTCAAGTCAAAGGATGTCAATATAAAATCTACCACCCAGCTAACAGAAAGTTATTTATAATATAAAATGTACCACCCAGCTAACGGAAAGTTATCTATAATATAAAATGTACCACCCAGCTAAGAGAAAGTTATTTATAATATAAAATGTACCACCCAGTTGTCGGAAAGTTATTTATAATATAAAATGTACCACTCAGCTAACAGAAAGTTATCTATAATATAAAATGTACCACTCAGCTAACAGAAAGTTATTTATAATATGAAATGTACCACCCAGCTCACAGAAAGTTATTTATAATATAAAATGTACCACTCAGCTATCGGAAAGTTATTTATAATATAAAATGTACCACTCAGCTAACAGAAAGTTATTTATAATATAAAATGTACCACCCAGTTCACAGAAAGTTATTTATAATATAAAATGTACCACCCATCTAACAGAAAGTTATCTATAATATAAAATGTATCACCCATCTAACAGAAAGTTATCTATAATATAAAATGCACCACCCAGCTAACAGAAAGTTATTTATAATATAAAATGTACCACCCATCTAACAGAAAGTTATTTATAATATAAAATGTACCACCCATCTAACAGAAAGTTATTTATAATATAAAATGTACCACCCATCTAACAGAGAGTTATTTATAATATAAAATGTACCACCCAGCTAACAGAAAGTTATCTATATTATAAAATGTATCACCCAGCTAACAGAAAGTTATTTATATTTAAGTGCAATGAATCAGCCTAGAAAATAAAATCACCTTCCTCGCTACTATATTGTCAGCGATTATAAGTAGAAAACAACAAAAAAAGGTAAAATCAATTTTGAAATAAATAATTTATTTTAAACTAGAGGAACTATTTTCTTTTTTTTTTTTTGGAAAGCATAATTTATCTAATATATATGTTTAATTTGGCATATGTTATTTTCAACCTGAACTACTTCTATAGTCTAAACGGCAAGATCAGAGACTCCTAGAGTCCAGAAATGACCACTCCTAATGTTGAATGACCAGAGGGAGGGCAAACAATTAGCATTGTTCTTCGCTTACAGAGTTAATTTTAGCGGAATTGACCATCGCTTGTCATTTAAACGGCGCAGATAGCCCTCGTGTAGCTTTGCGCGAAATTAAAAAACAAACATTTTGTGACGTGCTTACAGTTGGAAATGTTTGAACCTAGAACCATTCAATCTGCAGCCCTTCTTGATAAACACTAAGCCATAGTTTAATTGTAACGTAAATGAACCCGTTTATATGATAGGAAATGTTCATTAATACAAATAGTATTTATAAGTTTAAATAACAATATCTACTTAACATAAAAAAGGACGATTTTGAAAACGAAAATATATCTTACAAATTTTGAAAACACCTTTCAAAAGTTGTAGATCATCTTATTTATAAGTTAGATAAAAATATTTAAAGGTAGATTATTAAAGTAAAGATGATTATTTACAAGTAACAAACAAAACAAAATGAACTTTAAAACTTTATAAACTAAAATAAGACACAAAGCAAACTACTTTATAAAACAGAATTATATCACATGTTGTTAAATTGCACGAATAAGACTATCTTTATAAACTTTAGATAAAATGTGCTGAATTTGTAGATTTTAAACGGCTTACCCTTCACTACGTGAACAAGCACGCTAGAAGGCTCAGTATTAGAAGGGTCACAGGTATAGTTTCCGGAATCTCCAGGTCTTGCATCTTCAATATAAAGCTTGCTAATAGCTGTATCCTGACGGATTTTCTGGACAAAGATATGTCCTCTTGGTAGGTCGTAGTTAATCATACGATTGTTGTGGTACCAAAAAATGAAAGAAGGGAGCTCAGGACTGTCACTGATCACGCATGTTAAGTTTATTGGACTTCCGGGGTCAACAAAGAGGTCACTTCCGCCATGGATGTCGGTTTGGGGAACTAAAAAAAAATGTAAAAAAAACAATGGAGTAATTGACTGTCACGCTTATTTGTAAACACGTAGCTGATAATTCATTAAAATCATAGCTTTAAAAGAAAATTAAATATATCTGTATAACTTTCCTATTGTAAACATACACATTTTTATAAATATTTTAAAACTAGGTCAGAGTTAATACAGACGAATAACGCCTTTTTTTTAAATGTAAACTGAAGTTCGCATACTATTCTATCTCAAAATTAGTAAAATAAAAAATTCTTTGATTTAGGATTCACAGGGAAGAATCAAAAATATATCTCGAGTTCCATTTTTGCTCAAATATTTAGAAACAATTATGTGATAAAATGAAGAATTTCCTTCTGCTTTTATAGGCTCAAAGAGACACGTGAATGAGAATTTTGAATCAAATGATTTTTTTTTAAATCGTAATAGAAATTATCAAATTTTCGTAGAAAACCTTAGAAAAGGAAATATTTTGTCAATTACTTGCTTTGCTTATACACGTGACAACGAATGACTTGGTGAATTTAGTCTAAATTTCTTGTGAATTAAAATTATCGGTGTTCATTGGGCAGTGCACGATCCATTGAAAAGAAAACCAATGCTGGATCACGTATGTTTTTCATGTTCCATGATCACGCATTGTACAATAACAACGGGCCCGACATGGCCAGGTGGTTAAGGCGCTCGACTCGCAATTGCAGGCCGCGAGTTCGAATTCCCGTCACACTAAACATGCTCGCCCTTTCAGCCGTGTGGACGTTATACAGGGACGGTTAATCCCACTATTCGTTGGTAAAAGAGTAGCCCAAGAGTTGGCGGTAGGTGGTGATGACTAGTTGCTTTCCCTCTAGTCTTACACTGCTAAATTAGGAACGGCTACCGCAGACAGCCCTCGTGTAGCTTTGCGCGAAATTCATAACAAACAAACAAACAAAAATAAGAACGTTTATTACAAGAGGCTACGTTAAAGCGAGTGAATAAAAGATTGCAACTTTGAACATTGCTGGTTTTTTATTTTATTTTACACGACATAGAATGTGGAAATACAGTTTTGTTTTTGTATTGTTGTTACTCCGATGTATGTAGACGAAAAGAAAAAAAAAAACGAATCACTTTCACCTTCCATTGTCTTCATGAAAGATTAAATAAAGATTCCTGACTAGATAGAAATAAAAATACATTATCTTGAGAGTACAATCGTTCACTATAAGACCGTCTTTAAGTCACTAACAGCGCATCCAACGTTCCAGAAAAGTCGATACCCCTACAATGCATTACGTTCGTCCGAAGAACGTCGAAACTAAGATTATATTTTATAAAAAATAAAAAAAAAAGGTATCGTTACTTTCGAATAAAAATAAAAATTAGAGTGATGGACTGTTTGTTTTGAATTTTGCTCAAAGTTATTCCAAATTTATCTGTGATAGTCGTCCCTAATTTAGCAGTGATAGACTAGAGGGAAGGCAGCTAGTCAACAACACTCACCCTCAACGTTTGGGCTTCTCTTTTATCAAAGAATAATTATTGAACGTCATATTATAACGCCCCCACGACTGAAAGGGCACATATATATATATATATATTCGGTGACGGGGATTCGAACCCGCTGATTACGAATCGAGCGCCCTAACCAGCAGACAATGTCAGGCTCCAGAATAATGGAAAAATCAACAACGCATCAAAATTAACTGACATGATGAACGCATTCGCTGCACTTTCATAAAACTTGTTGAGATTATTCATATATGAATTTGTAAAGATTAAATAAGTTACAAGACTGATCGTATGATATGCAGAACTAGACAATGCGTCCATTTTAAACAAACACTCCAATGAAAAACATCATGTTTTGTCTTTCGAATTCTTCAAGAAGCAAGCAAAAAATAAAACTAACAAATGTTAAATTATTTCGAAAAAAATCATCTGATTACTGAAATTCTTTAAAAAAACTTTAATAGAAAAAAATCGTTAACAAAAATCATAAACTAAACGAAAGCGTCTTTATATGCATGTTCACAATAAATGGGGCCCGGCATGGCCAAGTGGTTAGGGCGCTCGACTCGCAATCTGCGGGTCGCTGGTCCGAATCCCCGTCCCACCAAATATGCTCGCCCTTTCAGCCGTGGGGGCGTTATAATGTTACGGTCAATCCCACTATTCGTTGGTAAAAGAGTAGCCCAAGAGTTGGCGGTGAGTGGTGATGACTAGCTGCCTTCCCTCTAGTCTTACACTGCTAAATTAGGGACAACTATCACAGATAAATCTGGAATAACTTTTGCGCGAAATTCAAAACAAACAAACAAATCAGAATAAATGATGTTGAAGACGTGAAAAAATATACGAAGCAATGGAGGCAAAAACTATGAGAGTAATAGTTGTTATTAATGGCTATTTTGAAGAAGCTCTATGAACAACAATGAAAAAAACCAACAAAAAACATAGCATCAGCTCAGAGATAATAACAGCCATCAAGACCCTAACAGCAACGCCGAATACGCAGTCTCGATATGGATGATTGAGTGTTTTCTACAACGGAAGGTGTGAGACAAGGCTGCGTCCTATCTTTGTCTCTCTTCTTAGAACATACCACGACAGATGCTTTTGAAAATATCGAAAGAACAGTGTCACTCGGAGGATGAAAGATTTAAAACTTTTGCAGATGAAATGGACTTTTGGAAGAATCACAGCAACTTGAGAAATATATGTTGGCTGTAAAAAAAACCAGAAAGACTGGGCTCTCGGAACACCCTGAAGCTAATATCACGGAAGAAAGAAGCTCGAACGCAAAAGTCAAAACAAGAATCGCCATCAAAGTTCCACCTTCGAGAAATTCGACAAGGTTTAAGAAGCAAAAGTATCTCTGTAAATATTAAGATTCACTCTTCAGAACGTTGAGATGTGACACAGTTCTTCCTGGTTAAACCTCTACAACTTTTGTACGTTGAGATG
Source organism: Limulus polyphemus (assembly GCF_000517525.1). Lineage (NCBI taxonomy): Eukaryota > Metazoa > Arthropoda > Merostomata > Xiphosura > Limulidae > Limulus > Limulus polyphemus. The sequence continues at coordinate 71,090 of NW_013665699.1, read as the reverse complement.
TGACACAGTGGTTCATAATTAAATCTCTACAGCTTTTGTACGTTGAGATGTGATACAGTGGTTACTAATTAAACCTCTACAGCTTTCATACGTTGAGATGTGACACAGTTGTTCCTAATTAAACCTCTTCAACTTTCATTCTTTGAGACGTGACACAGTTTTCCCTAATTAAACCTCTACAGCTTTCGTACGTTGAAATGTGACACAGTTGTTCCTAATTAAACCTCTACGTATTTCGTACGTTGAGATGTGACACAATTTTTCCTGAGACACAAAGAAGAAGAATACTGATCTTCGAGATAAGATTTTACTGCAGGCTCCTAAACAGCACAAGGGACAGATGAATAAATCTGAGCAGATATATTAGTAGCCATTGGAAAGCCTGGGAATCTATTAACCATTATAAAGAGACGCAAAATGACATGTTTCGGCCACGTAAAAAAGAGCATCATTCTACAAGGTTTAGTAAATGGAAAAAAAGGTCGTCCCAGGACAACACGGAAAGAAAACATTGCACATAGATAGAAAAGATGCACACAGAGCTCTTCCAAGTTGCTGAAGATCAACAGAAGAGGAAGGATATTGTTACTAGTACTTCAGTGATGGCACCCCACCATCAAGGCGGTCATGGGACAATTGACCTGAAATTAAGCTGTCTAATGTAAGAATGGCATACACCACTAAATCAAAAAAAATTATGAAATGCTGCAAGAACGAAATTTCTTTCTACTGCTTGAAAATCATGTCTGATACGCACACACATATATCATTTTGTGGAAATTATAAGATAAATTATTTTATAACGCTCTATATCTTTATTATATATTAGTTTGGACATAAAAATGTGCTATTAAATTATTATACATATAAAAATGCATGCTTATTGTCTAAGGTTTAAGCCTAAGAAATCATTGAAACTGCTTTCATGTACATCAAGATACATTCAACCAATCATAATGCCTATGAATGCATGAAAAGTCATTATTCCCAGCAGTAGTGTAGTGAAGGCAATCATGATTCAGGATAGAAATGGTACGTGACAAACGTGTAGAAATCAAACTTTTAGCTTCTGAAGACTACTCTACGAGACTGATATTTCATGTTTCAGTAGGACCTGTAAGAAAACTCTGAAAAATGTATGTGAAACAAGTATTGCTGGAAAATAGAAGCGCTCGACGAAGAAAGCCCAAAATCTTCAAAAGTAATATTAAAGAACTCGGGCCTGATCTTTGTGTGAAATACGTAATATTAAAGAACTCGGGCCTGATCTTTGTGTGAAATACGTAATGTTAAAGAACTCGGGCCTGATATTTGTGTGAAATACGTAATATTAAAGAACTCGGGCCTGATATTTGTGTAAAATACGTAATGTTAAAGAACTCGGGCCTGATCTTTGTGTGAAATACAACAATTCGCAAGGATCTTGCCAATGATTTAATTGTAAGTACAGGTGGGAATGTTACCTCCAGAGATATCTATCTGCTAAAACATACTACATAGAAGAAAAAGACACAGCTAAATAAACGTCATACCTCACACAATGAATGAAAAAAAATAGCTGGCAACAATCAACGATAGTTTGTTTCGATGATGGAGAAGAGAACGATATTATAGTGAAGCATTCTTGCGAACTTTTATAAGTGTGGACTGCATATCAGTATATGGTTTTAGAGATCAATACAAAACTGATGGCACCCTGACTGTTGACAGCTACAAGCAGATTCTTAATCATTGTTTCATTCCCCCAGCAACCAGATACACTTGACAGAGATTTATTTTCCAGCAAAACAAGGATTCCAAGCATGCAGCAAATGTAATGACCCAAGATCCGATGAAACACTCACAACCACAGCTTAGTCTTCACAAAATCGAGATATAATATCATCAGTCTTCACAAAATCGAGATATGAATATTATTAGTCTTCACAAAGTCGAGATATGAATATTATTAATCTTCACAAAATCGAGATATGAATATTATTAGTCTTCAAAAAATCGAGATATAATATTATTAGTCTTCACAAAATCGAGATATGAATATTATTAGTCTTCACAAAGTCGAGATATGAATATTATTAGTCTTCACAAAATCGAGATATGAATATTATGTACGAGCTTATATGGAAACTGAGATGGTCAACCAGCAACCAGAAAACTTGGCTGAACTGTGGAAAATACTACAGGGCATTTGGAACAATGTTTCACAATCATGTATTGTTATGGTAGTGTCAAAGCAACGCGTACTGCTTTGTTTGAATTAGATACAGAATATTAGTGGACTGAAAAACGCATTCACTTTTCTTTTGCATATTGTGTAAAAATGTATCGCACTAATGACTGCTTGACAACTGGTTACAATTACCCATTTATGGGGACTCATGTATGTGTATCACTTGTTTCAACAGTTACTTCTAATAGTGTATACATTCATATATTATATGCTTACTTTTTATGGTTTTTTTTATAAGAAAGTTTAACGTAATTATTTAAGTAATGAACTTGTGTCACAGTGACGCGAATTCGATTCGTTTCAGGACTCATAAAAAAACTCACGTTATCTAACATCATAATTATTGTACTTTTACGTAGGCCCAGCATGGCCAGGTGGTTAAGGCACTCGACTCGCAATCTGAGGATCGCGGGTTCGAATCCCTGTCACACCCAACATGCTCGCCCTTTCAGCCGTGGGGGTGTTATAATGTGACGGTCAATCCCACTATTCGTTGGTAAAAGAGTAGCCCAAGAGATGGCTGTTGGTGGTGATGACTAGCTGCCTTCCCTCTAGTCTTACACTGCTAAATTAGGGACGGCTAGCGCAGATAGCCCTCGTGTAGCTTTGCGCGAAAATTCAAAATCAAATCAAACTTTTACGTAACTGTGAAACTTATAAGATTTTTATAACGTTTGAATATCGTTATGTATATATATCTGTAGTAAATATCTTGAGATAAGATCTCGTTTTTATGTATAGAATTTGTTCCGGTAGCGTGTACGTTGGTCATAAAATGAAATACGTTTTCATGATGAAAAATTAAGACTGTTTGTTTATTGGATTTCGCGCGAAGCTACACGAGGGCTAGCCATCCCTAATTTTGAAGTAATAGACTAGAGGAAAGGCAGCTAGTCTTAAGTTTCCAGTGCCAACTCTTCGGGTGCTTTTGTCTGACATAGTAGCGTTTGGATTTGGCTGTCGCTCTTATAACGCACCAAGGGTCCAAAGTGAAGAGCGCCATTTTTTTTCTCGCGGTAACAAGTCGTAAACCACAGAACCTTAGGCCCACATTCCGGCACTCTTACCACTCGTCAGCACTTACCCTAAAGATAAGGGAAAATGCTTTTTATTACAATATACAATAGCCAAAATTTCTCTTGGTATTTTACGTAGGAAAGCACAGAAAAACTAATAAAATATGAGGGCAACAACAACGGAAAATAATCATCGGGTCAACTATGTTTAAATCTTTCCGGTTAAGCAAAAAAAAAGCTGCACAGTGGGTTATCTGTACCGTGCCCACCACAGGGATCGAATACTGAATTTTACGTTATAACTTACTAAAATTAATATCGCACTTAAAGATCGATCATTTTACATCCAGATGTTTTATGAATATAAATAAAAAATGCTGCTTAAAAATGTATTAATGTTTCTTTGTTGTTTGTTTGTTTGGAATTAAGCACAAAGCTACACAATGAACTATCTGTGCTCTGCCCACCACGGGTATCG
>NW_013665699.1:52986-67356 GCF_000517525.1 Limulus polyphemus | reverse complement strand
GTCATGTTAAACTTATATTAAAGTTTTTCTTCATTACACATTTAAGCCGTCTCCAGCCATTATTAGTCTCAAAGTGGGTTCCTCGTCATCGAATTAGTTACTGTTTATTAAAAAAAAGCATTCTAAACACATTGATAATAAAACGGATCTGGGTTAAAGTTTTAGGAAACGCGATAAGTCGAACTATTTTGAGTTAAAGCCAGCATCAAAGTTTCATTAACCACACAGCAACAGATCTCCAACTGCTTCTCTTTCATTTTACACTAACAGTACTAAAATTGGTTACCTTAAAAGGGGACGTTACCTTTAGAGTGAGATTCGTCAGTTTTCCAGATGGGGGAGGAGGAGGAGTAACAGTTTGTTTGTAGTTAAGCACAAAGCTACACAATGGGCTATCAGTGCTCTGCCCACCACGGGTATCAAAACCCGGATTCTAGCGTTGTAAGTCCGTAGACATACCGCTGTGCCACTGGGGGGGGGCAGGAATAACAGAGCAAACAAACAATAAAACAGTACAGCAACCCCTTTATTTTACCGTTTTCACCTACCTGATGAAGAGAAAAAAAATTAAGTGTTTTTATTTGATTGAGAATGTCTACTATATCTAGACCCAATAAATTATGTTTGATCTTTAGTTTCTTAAGTGTTTTAAAGTATACAGATTTGAATCCATGGACGATGTTTAGAGCCTCCACTTGAACTTTTTTACCATGATAAAACCACTTTTTTGTTTGCTACTTCTGTAATCTCCTGTTTGTTTTCTTCGTGGTCACCTAAGAAAGATTCGTGGTATGCTTTATAATTATAATTTAGTGTTAAGTGTGTGTTTGCTTGGTTATGCGAGCACTGGATGTAAAACAAGAAACCGGATAAAATATAGAATGAGTTACACTACACATATGGACTCAGTTAAAAGGATTAATAAACGCCTCTGGAATCACAATTTTTTTTTGTGAACGCGAGAATTACTAAAATAAAGATCACATAAATAACGATACTACAACATCGACGGAGTTTTATAAAAATATAGGTTTCTTATGTTGAGTAAAAGACAAATCAAAACACCATACATATTCGCATTCTGATTCTTAGTATACACGCTGCTATGCTGAGTTCTTTAAATGTATGTATCTATTATAATAATATACAGTTTTTAATATATCTTCAAAATGCATGCGCACCTTACCATCTAACTGCTCATGCGCACGCACTTCATTTCAACAGATGTAAACAAAAGGCATTTTGTACAACAAAATATTAAAAGCTTATCAAAGGTTTTAGAAAGGTCTAACGTTAGGTCGTAGAATAACATTATATAAGTTTATCTACTGAGAGTATTAAGTACGGTTAAGTTTAAACCTAATTAAACTAAAACAAAAACGTTCACAAGTTGCAGTGTTAATTTATCTCTTTATCGAATATAGGCCGTACATAATAAAGGCTTATCTAATGTTAGGCCTAACACAAGTGGACTCTTAGATTTAGGTGTCTGCGATTAAAATTCTTTTGTATTATTCTAGAAATCCTTTATTTAAAGAAATACTGTTGCAATAAAAATATTAATTTGACCGTAGATATTTTGCGGGTCTCTGCTAGGTATAGACTGTAATAGCATGCTTACACTAAAATACGATGGATAAGAGCAAGGATCTTGTTGACACTCGAAAGAAATTAGAAAAGGAAACTTAAACCTGAATGGCATCTTACGCGACACATGGTAAAGTCAGAATCTTCTAGGGTTTAACTTCACGCGACACATGGTAAAGTCAGAATCTTCTAGGGTTTAACTCCTAATTTTGAACTACTGGGCAGGCAGAGAACAGACACTCAATGCCTCAAAGCTACTCAAGGTCTGCCTGTGCTATCCTTACCTAATTTAGAAATGATAGACTAGAGGGAAGACAGATAGTCAACACTACTCACCACTAACTATTGGACTACTCTAATCAAATAATGGGCTTGACTGCCATATAATAATAATCTCATGGCTGAAAGAAGGAGCATGTTTGGGAATGGGATTCAAACCCACGATCTTCTGCAACTTACAGATCAAGCGGCCTAACTACCAGGCCTTCCCCACATGGGACTTATCCCACTTTCAATACAGTACAGCAGTATACTTCTATATTGCAGAAGCATCACTATAAAGCAAAGTTTCGTTCACTGCTGGTTGTTCAAAGTTATCAGTAATCATTCTAGTAACAATAGTCGTCATCTGCTGGTGAAAGCCAAAGGAACAGACGATTGGACAGTATTGCAAATTACAATAAATGTCAGACCATTATCCTAGTTAAGAGATTCTTTCAACAGTGGTCAGAATTTTACACTTACAAAAAATCGGTTATCTCAGATACAGACAGGAAGACGTCGCTTCCGTAATGTTAGTAGAAGAAACTGAGGAAAACAACTATAAACATGTAATGTGATTTATAGGTCGTGTTTAACCATTTAGATACTAATAATAGACTAAAGGAACGGGGAATACACCAGGAGTCTCTTCACCTAGCTTGCAATATTTCGACATTGATGTATAGGGGTTGGGTTTTCTGATTCATTTAGAAGAGAAAATATTACCGACATTGTAACTGAACGTCAGTCGTACATCACGACGCTATATTTCTATTCTAATGAACAATAACCCTTCCAACACGATGATGGAATGATCCACAACGATTATCTGAAATAATCCAAAGAGCATGTTTGTGACTGCAGCATCTATCTTCCCTGACCACCAAACTCACAGGATCTTATGAAATCCAAGAGCAATTGTCTAGGGAACGTAACATCGCATTCTTCACGGTTAACTTCTGCTAATATTCGTGAACCAGCTTTAGACCAGATTCCTAAACGATTGTGTTTCAATGGAGGATGTTATAATGTTAAAAGTTGATACAACCTAGTTGTACGAAGGAGTCTTTAAAATAGACCAGCCATTGTACGTGAAAGCTCTTAGTGGGAATAACATCTAATTGCTTATATGTGCTAACTCTTTACAACTTTGCGTGACATTGATTATTCTAGTTACGTTACCAACCATTCCAATGCTGACTTTGTCTAAATTCGCACAAAGTTACGCCCCCTAGTGGCACAACGGCACGTATGCGGACTTACAACGCTAGAAACCGGGTTTCGATAGCCGTGGTAGGTAGAGCACAAATAACCCTTTATGTAGCTTTGTGCTTAATAACACACAAACAAACACAAAGCTATTTTGACAGTACCACAACTTCATTATACTTTTCTCTTGTTTTATTAAAATATTAATTTTAATAGTAAAGTTTGAATAACACTTTTCTCTGTTGAACCTCCTGTTTAGTGTCAATTTAAAGTAAATTGTTCTGGAAATGCGTTGAACTAAAGGGCAATATCTTATGACAATAGAGCTTTTACTATGGTGGCAATAGATGCAATTAAATTAAAGCAACTTTGTTTATTCTTAGAGAGCCGAGCTAACAGACTATAATGCTGCTATTAAAGCAGGCAAATTTTATATTCTTAGTTGGTCTGAGAATGAGCAGTAGTTAAATGTTAATGAGAGTCTGGCAAATACAACTCTGAGGTAATTTTGGACCGAAAAAAATAAGTTTTTTTTCACTTACCAAGTCGTAAGTTCGTTCTATTTTTGCAAAAGTAAAGTAGTAAATGTTCAGCATACAAAGTGAGGTGAAGCAAAGTCGTTGAAGTACTAAATAATTCTATGGGTTTTAGCGAAAAGTTTCGTAAACAGAAGCCTAGAATAGACTGTCTACCTAAACTTCTACCAGAAAGTCTTCTCACTCGAAATCCATTGTGGGTTAGTTAAAATGAAATGCTTTTAAGACATCTATTCTAAGTTCCTCACATCAATACATTAGTATGGATTCTGTGAGCTGTCAGAAATGGAATATTTGTTATCTGAACGATAAAGAGGGTGAATTGCATTTTACTTGAACGATTCGTATATGCTAATACAGTAGTGTGGTGCTGGAGCTGCGATCCGTGGACCACGGATGATAATTTTAGCACTTATATGTATCTATATACATTGTTAGATCTTCTAGCTAACCCAAATCTCCTAAGCTGGCAAAAATATCGTAGAAAAAGAGGGTATCCAACAGATGTAACACTAGTTTATTATCTTTGTAAGTCCTGTACCCGTTGCCGGAGTGATATTTTATGTCGATTTGTGTAGACAGCTTGTTTCAAGCGGAAGTTCATGTTAATTCGCCAGTGCAAAGCCACCAAGATAGACTTATGTCTGGAGGTTCATAGCAAGCCTGTCTTACGAAGAGAAATATTAAACAATGTAAAGCTAAATGACACACCATTTCCAAATCTCGCATAGCAGGGCTTAGGGCAAAATAATTAGGACAATTTGGACTTATTTCCTTTAAGAATTTTCGTTGCTTTGTTTTTTGTCCTTTAGAGCTAGTAAAACCAAATTTAGGATGAAGAGTCGGGGTGATCCTGGATATGTCTTTATCTATTCGGCGTAAATTGGAAATACTCCCGGAAGGTTACTCAGACATAATGGGGGAGATTTAGGAGTAGCTTCTCAGGGTTTCTGATCCAGAATATAGCAAAATAAGTTGTTCTAGAAATTTATTGAATGCAAATAATAATATCGCGAAGCCACTGGTAATATTTTAAACACGTTTTCCATAACATATAAGAAAGGGGAACATTGAAATGTGATAAAAAATACTTACCAGTAGAAAGTAATTCATTTTGTATAACATCATGTATAACATCACGTGACTCTGGCAGTTACTTACCAGTAGAAAGTAATTCATTTTGTATAACATCACGTGACTCTGGCAGTTACTTACCAGTAGAAAGTAATTCATTTTGTATAACATCATGTATAACATCACGTGACTCTGGTATTTACTTACCAGTATAAAGTAATTCATTTTGTATAACATCATGTGACTCTGGTAGTTACTTACCAGTAGAAAGTAATTCATTTTGTATAACATCACGTGACTCTGGCAGTTACTTACCAGTAGAAAGTAATTCATTTTGTATAACATCATGTGACTCAGGTAGTTACTTACCAGTAGAAAGTAACTCATTTTGTATAACATCATGTGACTCTGGCAGTTAGTTACCAGTAGAAAGTAATTCATTTTGTATAACATCACGTGACTCTGGCAGTTACTTACCAGTAGAAAGTAACTCATTTTGTATAATATCACGTGACTCTGGTATTTACTTACCAGTATAAAGTAATTCATTTTGTATAACATCATGTGACTCTGGCAGTTACTTACCAGTAGAAAGTAACTCATTTTGTATAACATCATGTGACTCTGGCAGTTCAGAATGTTTTATTAAGTAACTCTAGAAGAATAGAGAATATTTGGCTTCTGTAAAGCCTGAAATATTTCGTTAGAACAGCAACTAAAGAGTAAGAACACGATTCAAGTAATCATTACTCGATGTGTGAAGAAAATTTGATAAAAATAACTTGTTTTGAATTTCGCACAATTCTACACGAGGGCTATCTGTTTTAGCTGTCTATAACTTAAAAGTGACAGAAAGGCACCTAGTCGACATGAGAACATGAAAGAGCGACATGTGTTTGATTTATTTTCAATAAAACAATAAATCAGAGAATCAGTCCAGAACGGAAGATATGTTTTAATTATCTTATGGCTAATTATCATAATTTATTTGTTACCTTCTACGAATCAAATTCTAATCGTTTTAATTATCAGAGAATCAGTCCAGAACGGAAGATATGTTTTAATTATCTTATGGCTAATTATCATAATTTATTTGTTACCTTCTACGAATCAAATTCTAATCGTTTTAATTATCAGAGAATCAGTCCAGAACGGAAGATATGTTTTAATTATCTTATGGCTAATTATCATAATTTATTTGTTACCTTCTACGAATCAAATTCTAATCGTTTTAATTATCAGAGAATCAGTCCAGAACGGAAGATATGTTTTAATTATCTTATGGCTAATTATCATAATTTATTTGTTACCTTCTACGAATCAAATTCTAATCGTTTTAATTAGAACGTTCGGTAGGAGTGTATCTTACATCTTACGCCATTCTCTTGAAAGGCAAGTTTTTATTTTGATCCTAGTAATGACTGCACATTCACATGTACCACAAATGTGATTGTAGTTTTGTTATCTATCTATCAATCAAGTAATTCTGTAAATTTATCATGAAAGTTAGAAATTCTCCCGGTGGCTCAGACGCAAGTCTGGGGGTTTACATGTATATACATGAAACTAGAAATAAATCAAAATAATAACTGTAAGTTAAACCAGGTTAGAATTTAAGGAAAAGATAGACCTTACTGAATTCGGTTGATTTTTTTTTCGTATTGATAATTACTTGTCTTTTAACGAATGTTATTCAACAGGTAAATATAAATTAGCAAGCAATAGGATAAATTCTTCGAGATAGAAAACTCACTTCGACAAATAAACTTTCTGAGTATCTAACTTAGAAATTCAAGTTCGTAATTTATTTTTCATAATATATATATATATATAAAACTGTTTACCTCTTCGTATTGGTACTGACAAAACCAACATCAATAAAAACAAAGTGTGCTTTTAAATCGATCACTCTTTGCTCAGTATGTACATGTATTTGTTAAAAAAAAGTATTTAAGAGTAGAAAAACCAAATAAATGTGAAGAACTTCAAATCATCGTCTGAAAGTTGTCATGTTCCTGACCAGAAAAATGCCAAACTTCAAATAAAGTTCAAAGAAACGCTATTAAAAAAATGAGGGCTATTTCACGGGTGGTATGATGCAAGCCAGCTTCGCATCATTGATTTTTATATTGATCTTGTTGAGGGAATGAGGAAGAACGACTAGGCTTATGACAATCTCTCTGTAAGGAACCAGACATGTAAAATAAATTATTTTGGTAGAGATTACAGACAATTCCAGTTTTACCAGACAGACACAGTCAGTTACCATTATTTATTCACTGGATTTGTTTAGCACATATCATCCTAGAAGCCATACATTTATGTGAATCACAGTAAAGACAAAAATAATATTTAATCCCATTTTCTCTCTAACGGAAAGCTCATCTATTATTTAAAACTGACAAAAATCGTAAAAAGAAAGCGGATTATATATATATAGTTCATTATTCTTTCTTTCCAGAGCTTGAGTAGAAGAAAGTGAGAATAAGAAAGTTGGATGCTTTTTGAAACATTAAATTCAAGTACAGAAATGTCAAAACCTAACAAAATTACATCATTAACGTTTTCGTAAACAACTCAAAGCTTCAGTGCTGAACCTATATACTATGATGTCTAGGCCTCTATAAAATGGTAGAAATATTATGTTTAGGCCTATATAAAATGGTAGAAATATTATGTTTAGGCCTATATAAAATGGTGGAAAACTACTCAACTCTGGACTATGTGAAAACTGCTCCTTGATTTGTGTTTTTGCAGTGACTTAAGTGGCTTGTATTTTATGAGATCATTTTATTTCTTAACTTCTAAAATTAGTATCGGTATTAAATACAATTTGTAAATATCGTGGCCTCAAGAGAGAGTTTGGATGAGCATCACGTGTATAAACCTCTTAGCAGGCTATATGAAACATTTGAATAATAAATTTAACTTCAAAGAGATAAAAATTTTATATAGTGTAGCAATTGGAAACGTGCTTCTATTACTAAAGTAGCACTACGCTGTCAGGTGTTGTCGTATTTACCAAGGTAAAAGTCAATTATTCTTCATGACGCTTCACTGTATTACACGGTTATGAAAAATTCGTTGTATATTATACGGTCAAGTCCAATAAGTTGAAACTGTAATTGTATAAAAACAGTAAAAGAATACCGGGAAAAGGTAACATGGAAAGTAACCCGGAAGTAAATACTAGAATGTTAAGTTTCATTTGGAGTAATATAAGCTTTTCTTGTACCAACAAATAGTGGGATTGATTTTAACATTATAACGTCCCCACGGCTGAATGGGCGATCATGTTCGGTGACGGGGATTCGAACTGTCGACTCACAGATTGCGTGTCGAGCGACCTAACTACCACAGAATGGGCGAGCATGTTCGGTGACGGGGATTCGAACCCGCGACTCACAGATTGCGAGCGACCTAACTACCACTGAATGGGCGAGCATGTTCAGTGACGGGGATTCGAACCCGCGACTCACAGATTGCGAGCGACCTAACTACCACTGAATGGGCGAGCATGTTCGGTGACGGGGATTCGAACTGTCGACTCAAAGATTGCGTGCCGAGCGACCTAACTACCACTGAATGGGCGAGCATGTTCAGTGACGGGGATTCGAACTCTCGACTCACAGATTGCGAGCTACCTAACTACCAGGCTATTTTAAAAAGATTGTATGAATAAGCTGTTATGGTGATTTTTTTATAATTTTTTTCTAGTGACGTAATCCAGGTATAGTGGTTATATGCGTGACGTTTATGCGTTAGATTTCGCATTCACTTCCCACTAGCGGCAGATGTGTGTGTGAAAGGATAAAATGTATTTTAATAAATTTTCACTTCTTACCGATAGGTGCGAAAATATGGTCGCAATAGAATGACAGAACTTAATATTTTATTTCGTTTTTGTCTTTGTTTTCGTGACTAGGGATTTTGTAATTATGCCTTAAATATTACAATAAATATATCAAAGACCTGCAGATGTTTATTTCAATTGTCAAATGCTTAGAAAAATAATGAGATAATGAAATATTTCGCTTTGAATACAGTTTATTGTAGAGTGTACCAAATAATTAATGGTAAATCGCCCGAAATTTTTATTACGCAATGAATAGACCATACGGTAAAGCAGTACACTGGAGAATCATCTTTAAGAGTTACAGTTAAACCGATATATAATTTAAAAAATCACTAGTTGAAGGATGAAAAGCGAATAATACGCGGGTTGAGAATAATAAAACTAAAAAGATAGTAAAAAATGAAAATACTTATAATTCATGAAATGTTGATATATAACGTTGTGTTTGTTTGTTTGTTTTTAATTATGCACAAAGCTACACAAGGGCTATCTGTGCTCTGCCCACCACGGGTATCGAAACCCGGTTTCTAGCGTTGTAAGTCCGCAGACATACCGCTGTGCCACTGGGGGACATATCGTTTTGTAAGAATAATACTTTACCATCAAGTAATGGTAAATCACCCGCAAACTTAGAATACGGTTGAATACTGATAACTGGTCTTACTTTACTGTAAACATTAAGGTATATATATTGTTTACGGTTTAAACTGTGTTAAATAATAAGTATAATTATTGTCGCTTACTACAAAAATCAGTCATAAAGCCAACTTAGAAGTGTCTACAAAACTTGATAAATATATAGAAATGAAGATCTTTGTCTATAAAATAAAAAAGACAGAACGAATTGTTTTAATTAAACGAATTCTGTGTCATTTGAAATAGGTTTTGTAAATAACGTTTCTTAAATCTTAAAACGTGAAACTTAGAAAGTTAAATATTACTTTACTATGTTCTTGTCGAAAATGTCAGTGATATTTTTTTTATAAAAGTTTCTCATACAGTTGCGACTGAATTACAGAACTTCTTACGAGAAATGGTAAAAAACGGAATCAACCTTACATCGTACACGTATTGAAGATAAGCAGTTTGAGTTAAACCATTCGTGAAACACGTAAACACAGTTGAAATCGTAATTAAAAACCATGATTAATATTATACAGTAAATAGGTATTAATTACTCATTGCCATCCACTCTTTAACACGATACTCTTATAAAGTATAAGATAAATCTTTTGTAAAAGAGCCATAACGAACAAACAATAAATTGACAAAATCTTTTCAGGCTTAAACAAGCCTAGTAATGAATGAATATTGATATTGTTTAGAGGTTTGCAATCTGATTATTCCTTTATTTGAAAAAGAAGGCCAGAAAATTACAACCAGTTAGTCAGGATACATATTATTACTGATATGTGGAAAGTTATAATGAAACATTAATTCACAAAGACTTCGAGAAACAGAATTTCATCATTAACAAGGCCACATAGTTTTAATGTCCACCTAGCTCTTTCTTTCATATCAGTTTTGTATTTTATCTGATCTTAGTTTTTATAAAGTATGTTACAAGTTACCTCATTAATAATATATGTATATATATATGTCAATTTAAATTAAAACAATGTGGGAAATATATATATATATCAATTTCAATTAAAACTATGTGGATATATATATATCAATTTCGATTAAAACCATGTGGATATATATATCAATTTCAATTAAAACTATGTGGATATATATATATCAATTTCGATTAAAACCATGTGGATATATATATCAATTTCAATTAAAACTATGTGGATACATATATCAATTTAAATTAAAACTATGTGGATATATATATCAATTTAAATTCAAACTATGTGGAGTGGTAAAAAACAAAATTAAACAGAAAATAACTTTGGTTTTGGACGATTAGATTGTTGACTGAATGAGTGTCAGTGATGGTCCTTCAAATAAATCTGGTTTTTGGTTGTTTCTTGTACTTTTCCAACACATGGTCGTCAATGCTAGTTACGAAAACTTTAAAACTGCTGGTCTGGGTAATACAGCAGAAGTGAAAATTTGGGGAAGGCCTATTTATTATAACATAATCTGAATTGATCACGTAATTTAACACTTATAAAATGTGATGAACATTATTTATTAAGGAATATGAACTTGGAAAACCTTCACTGACTGAAAATAATAGGATTGTAAGTAAAGAAGAAAATAAATTTGGTAACATCGATCATACATTTAATTTTAAGATCTACTCAGTGTATGAGACATGGCGAAAAAAACACACAGTTAGATAAATTGCGGCCCAGTTTGTAAGACATAAATAAGCCTTTGTATTTTGCGGACAGCTTATGCTTATTTGACAGCTTATGCTTATTTGGCAGCTTATGCTTATTTGACAGCTTATGCTTATTTGGCAGCTTATGCTTATTTGGCAGCTTATGACTAGGAAGATACTTGTTTATTTACCTAAAACGTGAAGATAGAGAACCTGGCACACTGGAGGATTGGAAGTAAGCTGACATTCGTAGAATCCTCCATCACTTTCCTGGACGAGCTCAATCTTTAGCGTCCATTCGTTTGAGTATTCAGTGTGGAAAGCCTTGAATCGCTCATCGGTGGTGTAAGTGTATTTACCAACTGTTAGAACGTGAAAGTCCTGAAGACGAACCCAAGAAACCTAAAAAAACAACAAAAAAAAACAGTTATTGAATCACAATCCAATCAAAATATGCAGTAGACTGTGTTATATTCCTACAAAATATTAATTGTTTAGAACAATATTTGCTATTATACCATATTTTAATCGACGAATAAATGCACGCTCTTAAATTCAAAATTGCCCCAAAATTTAAACTTGATATTCACACTGCTGTGTTGCTCACTAGTCCATAGTTTATTATTTGTTGGCACGTCATAAGCGTTCTTCCGATATCTTTAATATAACCTAAACAATCAAGTCACATAAAATACCATTAAAAATAGCACTTTGTTGTGTTTTGACGAATTAGAAAAAGACCAAAAGAATATTCTGGATAGAAATAAAACAAAACCTAGTGCATTCTGATAAGTTTCAGCATGACTGCAGTCGTATCTAAAATCCTACAAATTTTTCTAGTTTCATAAATCATTCAAATTGAAAGTATTCCTCTATCGCTTGTGGGAAGCCAACAAAAACATTTGTGTGCACTTTTATAAAGTTACTGATTCGCTATTGATTTATCCGTTTTAAACCGTTTACGGAGTCTCTTTGTTTTAGATAAAATCACGTTTCTAAACCACTATTAGGATTTGGTATTTTCTTCCTGACTCCACCTGATTCAACACGCGTGCTAAACGGCCACATTTATAAACCAAAGATTCAGGTGTAGCCGTCTTTAATTTAGCACTGTTGACCAGAAAGAGGGCAACAATTAACCAACAGCATCCGCTATCTACACGGCTACTCTTAACTGAATACTGGGATTGACTGTCAATTTTATAACGCGCCTACAACTGAAAGTACAGAACATGTTTATCAGTATAAACTGGGATCGAACCTTTGATTTCCCGATTTGCATACCGGTACACTAAACACTAGGCTACGTCCAACCTTACAATAACAGACAGGGTGAGTATCACATATTGTAAAATGAGCATAAATTACTTTATGTGAAGATGTTTGACTTCAACAGTAGCTTAAACTCCCTCGTCAATAAATTACCTCCTTTCCTTATTATTAGTACTAAGGAAAGGAGGTAATTTACTAATAATAAGGAAAGGAGGTGATTTATTAATAATAAGGAAAGGAGGTAATTTACTAATAATAAGGAAAGGAGATAATTTATTGATAATAAGGAATGGAGGTAATTTGTAGGTAATTTATTAATAATAAGGAAAGGTGGTAACTTACTAATAATAAGGAAAGGTGGTAATTTATTAATAATAAGGAAAGGATGTAATTTATTAATAATAAGGAAAGGAGGTAATTTATTAACAATAAGGAAAGGAGGTAATTTATTAATAATAACGAAAGGTGGTAATTTACTAATAATAAGGAAAGGTGGTAATTTACTAATAATAAGGAAAGGAGATAATTTATTAATAATAAGGAAAAGTGGTAATTTACTAATAATAAGGAAAGGAGATAATTTATTAATAATAAGGAAAGGAGGTAATTTACTAATAATAAGGAAAGGAGATAATTTATTAATTAATAAGGAAAGGAGGTAATTTATTAACAATAAGGAAATTAATAAATTATCTCCTTTCCTTATTATTAGTAAATTACCACCTTTCCTTATTATTAATAAATTACATTATTTCCTTATTTTTACTTTACCACAAAACTCCTATCTAGTATTGCAATCTGAGGGTCGCAGATTCGAATCCCCATTCCACCAAACATGCTCGCTCTTTCAACCGTGGAGGCGTTATAATGTGACGGTCAATCCCACTATTCGTTGGTAAAATAGTAGCCCAAGAGTTGGCGGTGGGTGGCGTTGACTAGCTCTTTTCCCTCTAGTCTTTCACTGTTAAATTAGGGACGGCTAGCGCAGATAGCTCTCGTGTAGTTTTGCGCGAAATTCAAACCAAACCTATCTAGTATATTCTTGAAATTAACACAAGTCGCCGAGTAAAGTCAATGCTGTAAAGATATGAATGCATATATGGCTTGGATATAAATGTGAAATTGTTATACATGTTTTACTAAGAACAACAAATTACGTATTGGACATGGTTTACTGAGAAAAAAAAAAAGAACCTACGAAGACATTTTCTTGCATTCATTAGTTACAATCTTATACGAAAGATTACAGTTTCTGCCTGATGTACAGTAAGTCTGGACATAACTAAACTAACTGTCATTATAAACAACATTTACAGAAGTTAACTCACTGGAAATTATCTGGACCACTTCATTTCTATTTGTTTACAAAAATGAGCAAACAGAATTCACTCTTAACTTTAACATCGAACCGTTTGTTAAGTAAATGGTTTAGACAAGGAAATCAAGGAAGCGTTTTCAGCTGAACGGTTATCCTATTAGAAACAGTCTTTATCGTTATAAATTCTAAGTTTCACTTAGTTATAAAAAAAAACTACCAGTTTTATGGATGAAAACACGTCATTATATTTAAAATGAAAAACAAACCTCTGAACTTACTAAGTAAGTTATTCTATTTGTACCATTGTAGCTATATATATATAGTCACTTCATTATTTCGCCTTAAATCTTCAAAGACAAAAACAAGCACAATGAATGAAGCCTAGCGTAATAAAACACTAAACTAAAAGATATACATATGAAAAAAATCGTTTAGACGCTACATGTTGTCCTTTAGAATTTTAAGTTTTATGGTTGAGCAGGCTAGCTAACATTAAAATTTTCGGTAAATACAAAAATTAAGCATTCATGTGTGATGAAATTGAATAGGAACCTTGACTGGGTAGTAAAGAGGTATGTAGGACACAGATTCTTTAAAGCTTTGTTTGTTAAAATGTAATTATTTATGTATTCTTTATTACATTATAAGTTCCTTTCGATGCTTTAGCATCATACAATATTTTTCTTCAACTTTAAAGATGTATAGGGTATTAGCCGTTAAAACATGGTTACGTTATGTGAAAAAAAAACGTTTTCAGAAAGTTTGTTTTTCACTTTCTTTTTGTAAAACTGGATCAGTTATAGATGAAATAAATACATCTGATGTATCACTCTTTCAAATAACTCGATAGCAGTTCTAAGTGCTGAATCACACTTTTTTTTGCTGGCACTAAATTAGTTAAGTATTAAGCTTACCATCAGTTTGTTGTTTGTTGTTTTATTATTAAGCACCAAGCTACACAAAGTGCTATATGTGCTCT
>NW_013665699.1:44247-51986 GCF_000517525.1 Limulus polyphemus | reverse complement strand
GATTGCTTGCAAAAAATCTAAAATATAATGGACTGATTTGTTTGTTTGGTTTGTTTTGAATTTCGCGCAAAGCTACACCAGGGCTATCTGCGCTAGCCGTCCCTAATTTAGTAGTGAAAGACTAGAGGGAAGACAGCTAGTCATCACCACCCACCGCCAACTCTTGGGCTACTCTTTTACCAACGAATAGTGGAATTGACCGTCACATTATAAAGACCCCACGGCCCACGGCGGAAATGGCGAGCGTCTTTGTTGGGACGGAGATTCGAACTCGCGACTTTCAGATTGCGAGTCAAGCCCCCTAACCACCTGGCCACGTCTGGACAAAAACATATTGAAAAACAAGACTAGGCATGTTTTATGAGAGTGGCCTATAATTTATACGTATGACAACAGAGTTGTTCTTACATGTCATAATAAGCTTATATATATTGTTTTAGATACTAATTTTTTGTCTCTTCACATAAAGTTCATTCTTTCATTTGATTTGCCAGTTGGATTAATTTCGATGAATTCCACCCCTCAGCTGTTACTAAAGTTTCTTTCTGAAATTTATAATTCTGGTGATGAAACGAAAACGTTATCTTTACCAGTTAGTTTGCTGAATAATTCAGTATAAATTATTAACGTTAATGTTAGATATTCCTCACATTCCTATACATATATACTGTCAACTCATGAACAATACCCTCAGATTGTGTTATGCTACTCTTTATATGCTATTAAATGTATAACTGTCACCACTACAGAAACGCTAGAACAGATAATTATCAATATTTCCTTATTTTTGACAGCCCCCCCCCCAGTGGCACTCTAGAAACCATGTTTCGATACCCGTGGTGGGCAGAGCACAGGTAGCCCATTGTGTAGCTTGGTGCTTAATTGCAAACAAACAGTTTTTGACACACAAGTGACACATAAATAAGTTAACATAAGCAATAACGATGACAGATTCTGAATTTGATGTATAAATTGTATTATACAAGAAGGAAAACTTTTCCAAAGGAAAACATGTACATCATAAATAACAACAAAAAATAGTATCCGGTAGAGTTGTACGAATACCTTTATAGATTTGTTACTCACTCTCAGAGAGAAATCTTTTTTTTTATTCCTGTAAACTCCCAGTAGACCGCAACAGCACCTCGCCAACGGAAGGTGTTGTTGCAGTTACTTGTAGCAGGTTGGTTTTTACGGGGTGGAGTTGCTAGCCCCGCGCCCAACCCTCCTCTTTTCTCATCCTGGACTTTGGACCAGGCATGTTTGGTGTGACGGGGATTCGAACCCACGACCCTCAGATTACGAGTCGAGCGCCCTCACCACCTGCGATAGTCGTCCCTAATTTGAAGTAAAAGAATGAAGGGAAGACAGCTAGTCAAAACACCCACCGCCAACTCTTGGGTTACTCTTTTTACCAACGAATAGTGAGATTAACGGTCATATTATAATGGTCAAACAGCTGAAAGGGCGAGCATGATCGTTGATGGGATTCGAACCTGTGATCCACAGGTTGCGAGTCGTATGTCCTAACCACCGGGCCCTGATCAGAAAGAAATCTGTTAAAAGTGATCCACATTGAAACAGCAAATTTTTTTTGCACATTTAATGGCTAAAAATATAAATGCTCAGGTTTAATGCGTTCTGTGAGTCAATCTTTACATTAATAAAAGCAAGTGAAAATAAAGGTAGTTCTTTCTTTACAGGTTGTCCCCAGTGGCACAGCAGTATGTCTGCGGACTTACTACGCTAGAAACCGGGTTTCGATACCCGTGGTGGAAAGAGCACAGATAGCCCATTGTGTAGCTTTGTGCTTAACTACAAACAAACAAATCCTAGAACAAGAAATCACTTGGTTTGATATCATGATACACTAGTTTTGCTTTAATTTTCAGTATAAAAATAACAATAGAAATAAAAAAAAGTTAATTTGTTGCTCATTTTCATGATGTTTTTGTTCTTAACAATGTTGCACGTGTTATCAAAAGCCGTTTGAAGTTTGTACGTCGTTACTGTCATCAAGTTTGTTTAATCTGAAGTGTGTAAAGTTAATTTTAGGGTGAAATGAGTTTACGATTTTCAGAGTCTCATCCTGGAAACCCAACATTACTTTGACACGTCATGCGAGAGACGAAAACAAGAGAAAAGGATGCCAGAAATTAAAGTTTTAAAGTTGATAATTAGCTGTCATCAAAACCATATAGACAAACTAAAATATTTAAAAGGATAAATAATGTATAACACCTAATAATAATAATAACACCTTAAGGTAATCTGTAACCACACTGCTTAAAGGAATTCTAAAATATGAGCTAACAATAATATTAAATTTGTAAATAATTAAGAATCTTCTGTTCTAGGTAGGAGTAACAAGAATTCGTTTGTTGAGGAACCAGTTTAAGGTTTTTGTTTGTAAAAATGTATATTATAAATGTTGTTATATATATGCTATATATCGTTAATTTCACTAGACAGTGACATAATTGAAATTGTGTATATTTGTCATTGGAGTCTTGTTATTGGAAGTAAATACTATTTTCCACTCCGTGTCAAGTCTTTTTTGTAAAACCAGGAATTCAGAATTACTATCTTCTACAGTTCCTTTTGTTATTACCCGAGAAGGTTATCACTTTACCTAAGAATATCACGAATCGTCAGAAAAATAAGGACGTCCAGTTTCCTAACAAACGCGTCAACGTCATTCTGGTTGCTCAACAAATTTAAATAAGAATATTCCTGATAATATATACATATATTGTACTATTAACCAGCATGCCAGAAAAAAAAATAGAACTTCCAGTGTAAATATTGAAACGTGACCAAAAACAATAATACAGGAGATACTGTCATTACTTTAGTCTGTTTTTTTAAAATAAATATTTCACAGTAAATAAACTTCACTGTATAAGCTGTACTTGTTACCAGTGTGCCTACTGTTAAACCGTGCAATGAAATTTATAGTCTCTGTAGTTTCGGTTTAAAATCTCCATTTATTCTAAGCTGTTCACCATATCCACGGTTTTCTCGCGTTGTGAGGATGAATTTCGATACCCATTATTTCTTCAAAATATATAAAGATATTACAATGGTGACTGATAGTCTTATTCTTAAGTTATTTTTACTTGAATTGCCAATCGATTGTAGAATATGATATATATATATATATATGTTGTGTATATGTGTTATTTATCTTTTATCGTATATATATATATATATATATCTACGTCTCTAGCCATTTTTGTTTCTACATTCACTTTTCTTTTTATTCCTCGAACTGACATCCTTTTTACGTAAGATGCAATTGTTAGGTCTCAAACAAAGGCAGAACTTTCACATCTCCCACGTTAGCCATCTATAGCTAACGCTAAATCTTCAGTTATTGCATTTTCTGATAATCGAGTTTAAACTTATTACTGTAACGCTGTTGAGCTTGATCAGTTTGTTCAGGTTACTAATTATCCAGTCTGCAGTCTGGAATGACTTTTATCAAGTTAGTTCTTTTTTTCCTCATACAAGAGACGTTGATTTCCTTATTTGGGATCACAAGAATATAGAATATAAACAAGACAGTTTTACACTTAGTGTATGAGTAATGCGAAACTCAAATTATCCAGTCTGCAGTCTGGAATGACTTTTATCAAGTTAGTTCTTTTTTTCCTCATACAAGAGACGTTGATTTCCTTATTTGGGATCACAAGAATATAGAATATAAACAAGACAGTTTTACACTTAGTGTTTGAGTAATGCGAAACTCAAATTATCCAAATATTTCCACTATTTTTTACATTTTAATTTATCAAATATTAAATAGAAAAAGAAAAATGTCAACGAGTTTTTGTTTTGTTGCTAATTTGATAAGAAGGTCATGTTAAGGCACTAGCAAAGGTATTATAATAAGTGTTAGAATATGTTAGAATTGGTGTTAGAATGTGTTAGAATTATTGTTGAATGTGTTAAAATTGTTGTTTGAATGTATTAGAATTATTCTTTGAATGTGTTAGAATTAATGTTAGAATGTGTTAGAACTATTGTTTGAATGTGTTAAAATTATTTTTGAATGTATTATAATTATTGTTTGATTGTGTTATAATTATTGTTAGAATGTGTTAGAACTATTGTTTGAATGTGTTAAAATTATTTTTGAATGTATTATAATTATTGTTTGACTGCTTTTAAATTATTGTTTGAATGTGTTAAAATTATTGTTTGAATGTATTAGAATTATTGTAAAATTGTTAGAACTATTGTTTGAATGTATTAGAATTAGTGTTGGAATGTGTTTTTGTGCTTCAAGTGAGAAACTTAAAAATATTGGTATTTCATACTAAATCATAATGAATATACTAAAGTTTAAACACTACCGTTTTGTCTCCAAATGCTTCGAAAAAACAATGCATGAACACGGTCTGCCCAACTTGCGTTGTCACATTTCTGATGGAGGCATCATAGAACGATGGCTGAGTCTGAGTTCTGCCTTTTAGACTGCTAAAAATCCTTTTTAATGGTTCTTCATGCTGCCAGCGTCTTTTTTCCGACCAGATGTTCGGCTGTTCGGTGTTCACCCGAGGAAGTAATACGTCAGCAATGAATACTGAAGAGGAAGGAAGGGCAAAAAATAAAATAAATATAAGATTTCCAACCATTAAAATAGGAGAATTGTTGACTTCTTGTACAAAAATGACCAAATTGTTGATGAATCGTTCATTTCGAGGAACAAAATACCTAACTGTTTAGACACTGAAAACGTTCTACCTGTCTCGTTAACTTATTTGTATTTTTATACCTCTAATCAACCTTCGTAAGTATTAAATGTATTAACTAAATATATCCGAAAGAAGTGTTTAAACTGTTTTACATTCATTGCTCTCACAACTCTTCAAATTTAAGAAGCTTGTCATGAGGACAAACTAGTCAAACAGGTAATGCGATGGTAGATGTTAGTAGAATCGTTTTCTTTTCTTTAGTTTTCGATAAATATCGATCAACCAATGATATTCAAGCATTTATTTCAACCAGAAACAATAAACAGAAAGTATCAATTTACAATAGACTGAAATAAACAGTTATTTAATTGATGTTAATTGTAAGTCAGCCAAACAGAAGCTCTGGATATGATTGTCAGTATCGGATCGTAACTAAAATACACATTTACAATGTTTAATATTCTGAGTAAATTCAGTAATAATTAAAATAAAATTTTAGCAGCTTTTTACAATCTACATGATCAAATATCTAGTATTTATTTCTTTAAATTGTTAGAAAGCTGTGAGAAATACTTTTGATTAAAACATTCATTAACAAAAATGAGAAATACAAAAAAAAAGATCTAAAACTCTGATCCTCAAGTGGTACGAAAATTGAAATAATGTATATACTTTGGCAAATTTACACATTTAATGATTTGTTCTGTAGTTACACCGTAAAAAATGTAATATTTTCTAAAGTCTGTATTTTTCCTAATTATATCATAATTCAGAATGTGAATGAGAAACTCAAGTGGATTCTGAGAAGTGCTACTAAAAATATTTCATGAAGTGAGTATTCATTAGAGAAGTGGCTTGATATTGTGAGTATTCATTAGAGAAGTGGCTTGATATTGTGAGTATTCATTAGAGAAGTAGCTTGATATTGTGAGTATTCACTAGAGAAGTGGCTTGATATTGTGAGTATTCATTAGAAAAGTGGCTTGATATTGTGAGTATTCATTAGAAAAGTGGCTTGATATTGTGAGTATTCATTAGAGAAGTGGCTTGATATTGTGAGTATTCATTAGAAAAGTGGCTTGATATTGTGAGTATTCATTAGAGAAGTGGCTTGATATTGTGAGTATTCATTAGAGAAGTGGTTTGATATTGTGAGTATTCATAGACAAGTGGCTTGATATTGTGAGTATTCACTAGGCAAGTGGCTTGATATTGCGAGTATTCATTAGAGAAATGGCTTGATATTGTGAGTATTCACTAGACAAGTGGCTTGATATTGTGAGTATTCACTAGACAAGTGGCTTGATATTGATATTTGATTTTTTTAAAAGTCAAAACTCTGGCAGACTAGAACTTCCTGTTTTAATTAAAATAATCGACTTTTTATGTATGATAAATAAGAGCCTTTTCTTTTTCTTCTGCATTTCGGCTATTTCCAGTGTCTTTTTCTATTTGTCAAATAAAATTATGATATTCACCTCGAATCTAGTTTGAGTAAGATAGAATTGATAGAGTATTAATAATGTAAACACGAAAACAAAATATAATTATCCATTTATGTAAACACCAAAACAACTTATAATTATCCATATATGTAAACACCAAAACAAATTATAATTATCCATATATGTAAACACCAAAACAACTTATAATTATCCATATATGTAATCACCAAAACAAATTATAATTATCCATTTATGTAAATAACAAAACAACTTATAATTATCCATATATGTAAACACCAAACAAGTTATATTTATCCATATATGTAAACACCAAAACAAATTATAATTATCCATATATGTAAACACCAAAACAAATTATAATTATCCATATATGTAAACACCAAAAATGATTTATCCTAGTTAGTTTCGAAAAGAAAAAATACTCTGTTCAAAATCATAAGTTGTTGAAGATATTCACATCGTTATTATTACATAATTATTACGACATCATCATCATTATTAAATTATCTTTATCGTAATATTACTACAAGGATAAAAAACTTAAATAACTAAAGTGATTTATGTATCAAACGAAAGATAACAAACTCCTCAACATGGCATTTGCCATCTAAAAGAGATATGTTTTGGAAACCACTTCGTTTAGTAGTTTCTTAATAGACAGAGCAATAGTAGCAATAAAGTCGAGGTATTTCAATTTTTAAACATATTTCCTTTTTTTGCAGTACTTCAGGACATGTTTACCAAATGTAAAATTATGAATCGAAAAAATCTTCAACATCCAAGGCCATTTCACTCAGTTATAGTGCGAATTACTTTACAATGAAACGTGTTCCGCCAAAGCTTTGTAAATATGTCTACCAACTGAATAAGTACTTCCATAACGAACAAGAACAAACCGTGAAATTCAACCCTGTTAAATCTATATCCGCAGAGAGCACTTTCGCGACCTTGTGATTCTATACTAATACATCACTTTACAGTCCCCGCCAATAAAGCTTGCAATATTGAAACTCGACCTCTTGTACATTAATGACTCCAACATGTTAATGCGCATCCCTAGCACACTTTTTGCTTCTCTCTTAGAATTTACAACAACTAAAACCAACTTCATTTTCAACAACGAACATTTCCTTCAAATACATGGTTCAAGTATGGGCAATCCTGTTTCGCCCGTTCTTGCCAATATATTTATGACCCAGATCGAAACACAAGCCATACATTCTGCGCTTCATCCGCCACTATACTGGTACAGATATGTCGATGACACTTTTGCTGGTTTCACTTCTACAAAACACACACTAACTTTCTTTGAACACATAAACTCCATTCATCCCAACATCAAATTTACCATAGAACACGAAAACAATAAAAAATTATCTTATCTTAACCTCAAAATTATTAGATCGGACACATAGTTTAAAACCGCAAGAACACACACACTGGCCTCTACATCACCTGGAATTCCGCTCATGACACCACACAAAAAATCAAGACAGTTAAAAACCTCATAAATACAGCCACAATACTGTGTTCAACGGACTACATAGATGAAATTAACCACATAAAGCATTCA
>NW_013665699.1:32668-43247 GCF_000517525.1 Limulus polyphemus | reverse complement strand
GCGAAATTCAAAACAAACAAATACAATATGGAACTTGCTAAAATCTACTGAAACATAACACAACTATTACTACAATGTGGTCAGGACTATTGATCTTTGAGACTTATTTTCATCCTATTACTGCAATAATAATAATAATAACACCCCACACTTTGGGTGCATGGTTATGTTATAAGGGTGATGGTCAACTCCTGGTGGTTAGCATTCCAGACTTCTGTAACACCCCCAAAATAAAACGACAGTTTACCTTTTGTCCATGAAACCAGCTCAAGAATAATCCACACTTGGACAAAACTAGCCATTATACACAAAATTCCTGTCAACGTCAAATTCTCTCAAAAACCCGGCCCTAAATTAAAATCTTTACTAAACAAAAATTACTTAGAATCACACAATATCAACATCATTTACAAAATAACATGCAATAACTGCCCAGAATTCTACATCGTAGAAACAGGAAGAAAATTGAAAACCAGATTCACAAAACACAATAAAAAAAAACGTCCCATGTTTTCCACCATTGCAACTCAAAAAACTATAGTATATCTATTAAAACAGTAATTTTAAACAAAGAACCTGACATAAAGAGACGAAAAATCAAGGAATCCATCTTAATTGAACAAAACAACCCTATTCTAAACCAACACCCTGGGGTGCCAGGATATCTCTTCTAAATCGTGCAACAAATATCCGGTCATGTGACCTATTTGTTCCGTATTGTAAATATATATATATATATCTGTGTCAGTGTAAACTACTTGTACCTGATGATGACAAAAATGAAGAAAAACTTTAATATAAGTTTAACATAACAACAAATGTACAACGTTTCGACAAGGTTACCCATTCAAGCCGTCTCCAAGCATTACAATGTGGGGTGTTTGTTTTGGTTTGGTTTGAGTTTCACACAAAGCTACACGAAGGCTATCTGTGCTAGTCTCCCTAATATAGTACTAATATGCTAGAGGGAAGACAGCTAGTCAACATCATCCACTGCCAGCTCTTGGGTTACTATTTTACCAACGAATAGTGGGATTGACCGTCACATTACAATGTACCCACAGCTGAACCCTCGAGCATGTTCGATGACGCGACCCTCAGATTGCGAATCGGACGCCTTAACCACCAGGCCATAAGTGGGGTGTTAAGATTCATTTCTACAGTTGGTTATGAACTTGAACTATTATTCCATAAAATAAAACATTAAAAATTAGACACACGATAGCACGCAATACACAATGATGAAACGATACAGCTAACGTTTCGTAAACATACGTTTCGAGTTTGTTTCTCTTGCTGGTGTTCTTTAATCACACTAAGTAAGATGATAGAACAAACTTTGGGCATTTAGAAATGCTCAAGACTTATTACTAAATTCTGCTCATTAAAAGTAAAATTACACATAAGTAGCTGGCAATTAAGCGACAATGATAAATTTAAGTAGCGCTTACAGCCAATGTTTCTAATTACCAGATCCTGTAGCAGATAAAGTACATCTGCTCTTCATTTTCCTTTCTTTAAAAAATAACTAGCAAATCGAACCAAACAACAAGCAATTTATGTCAGCAAAGATGGATGTGTAAATAACCCCCTGGTGACTGTTTAGACTGCAGCTTTAATTGAGTAAGCACTTAAAACGAACGACAATCTAACTCACACAAATCATATAAGAGCTTTCACTTCATGAGTACAAAAACATTCACACGTTTTTTAAAAGTTTAACATTCTGTTGAAGCAAAAAATCTATAATGACAGCGAAACCGAACTGTATGACAGCGAAACCGAACTGTATGATAGTGAAACCGAACTGTGAGAAATCGAGTAACATTATCTGGGAGTAGCGTCGCAGCTTTGTAGCCATTTCTACATGACCCAAAAGGATTAAACTCCCTTATGGGTATTTAGGCACATATATGTTGAACACTAAACTGGTCGTAAAAGGGTTGAAGAAGAAGTTTATATATATGTGTGTGTATTAATGACATTTAAGTTCCTACAATATATGCACTTTTATTATCCTTACAAAAACAGAAAGAAGAGAAATAAGGTTATAAAACTCCATTACACACACTTTTGTGTCAAAAACATAGAATCGGTTTGATGTAACAAGCAAGTGAAATTCCAAATGGCACGTATATTTATATATATATATAAGTTTGTTTCAAGCCTGTAGATGGTGTTATGAAGATTATATTTAATGTTTTCTATAGATCCACCTCGCTTGATAATGTTGGCATATATTATATATATATATATATATAAAAGAAATTTACTACGAGTCCATGTAATGAAACTACATTTGAAAAATCATTTAAAGAACGTGAAATATTTATACTTCTTTTCATTAACTGTATAATCTGCTCACATATTTTTAAATGAAACGTAGAGCATAAGAGCTTATAATAGTTTTGATAGTAGATAAAGTTGAAATACAAATTATATTCGATTTGGCACTGCTATTTTTCTTTTAGTTTAATTATATACTAGGAGGAAAACCCGTACAAAACATTTCTTTTTGGCTGTAATATTTTGTATTTGAATATAATATAACTTTATAAAATGTAAAAGCAGCACTGTGTATTTAAAGTAATTAAAACAACTAAGTAACCTGCCTAGACTACTTACGTAAGATGTTAGGTACATAGAATTCTGAACGAATCTGATAGCTAGTGACTGCGAGATTGAACCTAAGTGGTTTAAACCTATACCACAACACGTGATAGCCACGAAACACCTAATGTACAAAAGACACTTTCAGCCTAATGGTCTGATCAAAAATGACAAACCGATCAGTTCATCTAGAAAGAGACACCAGACACGGAGAATGCTTTTAAAACCTGGATATCAGGAGCACGTATTAAAACTCCACAAGATGGCGATACAGGTACCATATGTGGCTACAAACAGATGAAGAAATTCACACACAAAACCTTAACCCATAAACACTGTTGTCAGAGATGGGGTTCCCATAAACACTGTTGTCTGAGATGGGGCTCTGTGGGGTGAGAGAATCATTCCCTAAATATTTTTTCCTTTGCAATGTATGGTACTATCTACACCCACCCCCTTCCTTCACGCATGTGGTGACGTTGTTCGTCCCTCACTACTCCTAATTTCATTTTTGCATAGTTTAATGAAGTTTGAAAAGCTCCCCACGTGTACGCACACACGTTACTCTATTAATTATATGGATTATTTATTTATATTACTCCCGTTTCATTTTAGCACTGCAATTGGTGATGCACGAAAACCTATATGACACATTAGCCGAATTATTATTAAGCATTATTAAGTGAGTCATTCCTAATTTATAGCAGGAGAAAACAATAAGAGCGCTAGAAACTATATACTGTTTGTTATAACATTGATGAATTTCGTCAGTACGAGTAGTGGTCAAATCCTCTGAGCTAACACACCGAAATATTATCAGAAACGTTTTTTCACAGACCTGGTATATTAATGTATTGCTATTCATGCTTCCCAGCGGATGAAACATTATCAGTTTTTATGTTTTTAATGGCGTTAAATACCCATACTAACAAGGTTATTGTAATGAGTTCATTACATAGGCCAAATCTATTTTATACTTTTAATACAGGCGATTGTTGAAGTATGTATAACAATAAAGTATTTTTAATGCAATAATGAGAAATCTATCCATGTAGAGTTTTTCATTCTCTGTTTGTTTGTTTGTTTGAATTTACGCACAAAGCTACACAATGGGCTATCCGTGCTCTGCCCCCCCCACACGGGTATCGAAACCCGGTTTCTAGCGTTGTAAGTCCGCAGACATACCGCTGTGCCACTGGGGGGCTTCATTCTCTGATCAATAATAATATCAATCAATAGGCTGCTCCTACATTTACATATAGATGGAAATTAAAGATATATATTTATCTATAACAACATTCTAGTAACCATGAACTTTAAGATAATCCCACATGACTTTAAGATATGCAAGTATCGCAAACAATACAAAATAATTAACTAACATGTTTACGTATCTAGCAAAAATAGTTTTAATGAACACTTTTATTAACTCGGTAGCTTATTTGAAAGAAATAGAAAGAAAAGACTTGAGGCAATGCGTTAAACTCGGACTAAATATATATACGTTTGTGGTGAAAGTGGTGTTTTAATGGACGTGTTCTGCATACCTAGGGCAGAACAAGCTTGTCATTATAATTCAATGTGTACCATCCACATTTAGGAATATATGCATTCTCTAGCTTATCAATATTCAAATGACGTTGAAGGACGGATGCCCTCCTCTGAGTTTTTGTCGCACATGATAAATCTATATAAAAATACATTTACATATTGATGGGAAACTGTTCTGTCCAGTCTGTAAATATAATGATTAAGATTCTTATGAATATTACAGATAATGACAACGTCTATTATACCCACACACTAATCTGACGAATTGGAAGGGGTCCATACGTGTATATGTAAAGTTAATGGAAAAATTGCTGCTCTCTAGGTGTCATGAATAATATTTGAATATAATCACAATTGCCTTTCAGCCCTACAGTTACAACATATCTGACATATTTTTTACTTTGACAAATAAATTGTTATAATGTTTTCTGAGATCGTTTACTTTAGTATTTGCTCACTGGAAGATATGGAATTCATGTTTAAATGAGCTAAGATTTTCAGAATTAATGTTGTCATGCATGTAATATGATTGAAGATTTCTTATCATGCTTCTTCATGTTAAAGGCTAAGTTGTGGTGCTTTCAATTTGCCACTAGAAATCTCCCCGTTCTTATGAAAGTCGGGAGTCTTCAGTAAAATCAAATACAGGTAATAAATACGTCTCTCTCTCGTTCAGTATACGTATCCAAACATGCACTGTAAACTTGTGATAAGTCTGTTAGGAGATCAGGATTTGGTAAAATAATAATAAAAAAATGAAATAAAACCATCTCTCTGGTTTCGCTTTTCTCAGACAAGCACTGTAAACTTGCGATCAGCTCGTTCATCGAATCGATTTCAGTAATATCGGGACAGCAGCTTCTCAGGGCCGGGCGTGAGCTGGTGGTTAGTATGTCCAGGATGTAAATCCGAAGGTTCATGGTTCGGTCTCGATGCCGTAGAAAGCATTCTTTGGAACTGTGTACTATGTACATGTAGGCCTAGCATGGCTTGGTGGTTAGGGCGCTCGACTCGTAATCTGCGGTTCGATTCGACGTCGTTGAATACGTTCGCCCTTTGAGCAGTGAGGATATTATAATGTGAGGGTTAATCCTACTTTTCGTTGGTAACAGAGAAATCCAAGAGTTGGCGGTGGGATGGCGTTGACTACCCGCTTTTCCTGGTCAATTAGGAGATGAGCGCCACCAGGTAAATCTCTGCTCGAGAATCGCCGATAATGCTTCAGAATACAAGGTACCCAATGGTCGTAAGCGGTCTGGGGACTCAAAAAAAAAGTGCAGATATCGCTCGTGAAAAACAAACTAACTAAAATAGCAGTTGCTCAGAATGTTGGAAAACATTTTAATTAATGAATATTAACTACTGAAAGTATTTTGCGGTACTACTATTTAAACTGTTTTATAGATACAGCGTATTTCTTAGATTATTTGATCAAATCTTAGATGTGTTCAAAATAACTTTATACAAAGTGTATCTGATTAGTACCAGCTTTTAGATGGCAGAATGATTACAGAATAAGTTGATCTGAAGTTTATTTGTCAAGTACCAACCAGCATATGGCAGAATGATTACAGAATAAGTTGATCTGAAGTTTATTTGTCTAGTACCAACCAGCATATGGCAGAATGATTACAGAATAAGTTGATCTGAAGTTTATTTGTCTATTACCAACCAGCATATGGCAGAATGATTACAGACTAAGCTGATCTGAAGTTTATTTGTCTAGTACCAACTGCTGGATGGCAAGATGATAATAAAATAACATGATCCAATTTTATCTGTCTAGTACTAAGAATCAACACATTTGATTAGAGAAACATCATTAATAATATCACATTTCCGAGTGACAAAAAATTTGTTTTATTTTTAGAGACTTATTTTTAATATACACAGAAAACTGTCCATAACATTTAATGCTATGTGTAGAGTTTTTGAAGTGGGAGATCATACTGGTTATAACAGTTTAATGCTATGTATAGAGTTTTTTCATTGGGGGATCATACTGGTTATAACAGTTTAATGCTACGCATAGAGTTTTTTTCAGTGGGGGATCATACTGGTTATAGCAGTTTAATGACATGTTGACATGTATAGAGTTTTTTTTAGTGGAGGATCATACTGGTTATAACATTTTAATGCTATATATAGAGTTTTTCAGTGGGGAATCATAGTGGTTATAAGATTTTAATGCTGCATATAGAGTTTTTTCAGTAGGGGATCATAGTAATTATAAGATTTTAATGTTGTATATAAAGTTTTTTTCAGAGGAGGTTCGTTTTATATAATGTCTGCTCAAATGTTGTATAGTAATTATAAAATCAGTAACAAATCTGATGAGAAATATCTTAATGTTGTATAGTAATTATAAAATCGGTAACAAATCTGATGAGAAATATCATAGTTCGGATTTGATGAAATGTGGTGTAAAGCAAAAAAAGAAAAAAGAAAATCCAGTAATAAAAATAGCGTTTTCTGCGATATTTTGGTTATTTATTTATAGTTAATTTATTTTAAAGTTTCTTATTTCGTAACAAATAATTTTGAAATCTTACTTAAAATAATAGTTGTTAAGATGGTGTTTTAGTGTAAGATGTAACACACCAAAAAAAATGTTTCCAAGTTAAATAATTACATACATTCAGATAAACGTATTAAGATATTACATTTTCTTTAAATGTTATTTCGAAATGAAATTAAGCCTACTTGCCTGACTATTTTTGATTTGATAATACTTTCTCAAGATGACAGAATAAAATCTACAATACGGACTTATTTAGATTTGATATCTGTTTTTTAGAGAGAATATAATTATCTTTCTAAAAGATTTTAACCCTTTTTGACACCGCAATGAAATTTACCAAATTATTCACAAGCTTATTACTATATCATGATTATGACATGTGAAACTCATACTAATAAGTAACCTAGAAAAAAAAACTTCCCATTTCCAATACCATAAAGAGATAAGTTGCGTATCTTCATTATCATATGTATTTTTATATGTCATGTTAGCAATAAGTTTATAGACTTACAACGATAAAATCCTGGGTTCGATTTCCCGCGATGGACAGAGCGCAGATAGTCAGTCTAATGAGTAGCTTTGCGCTAAAAAAGAAACATGTTTGTTTGAAAGTAGTTAGCCGCTCCATCTAGCGGGCTTATGAAGGCTTGGAATGATTTACGCTTTGTAAAAATAGTCACACGCATCACGTTTTACTGCGAAAGTTGTGAGGGCCCTACTAGATGAATATATGGATATTGAATAGTATTAATTATTTTGATTTTTAAATTAACTAATCAGAATGTTTGTCACATCTATCAAAAGGTATTTGCTCAGAGATTAAAACATACACAAGATATAATGAAAATTAAAAAAAAAGAATACCATTTATACTTCAAATAATGAGGAAATCTGTTCATATATATATATGGATTAATAAAAGCGTTACAGTAAAAATACCGTCAAAAATAAGGTTTTTAAATTCTGTTCCTGAGAATAATTCTAATGTATTTGAAAGATATCCATACAGAAATCCCATTAGTGACAGATCTAACTATGATTGGTCTGATGAAATCTATCAAAGAATATGGTTGGTCTATATTTAACCACTACGATTATTAAGATCAACTCATTGTTGATTCATTATACAAAGTTGATTACTTTTCATCGTCATCAGTTTGAAAGATGATTAAATAACATTTACGATATTTTCTCAAGCCTGTTGAATAAAATCTTATTTCTTTTAGAATAATACACCGAACACTAACCCTTCCTTAAGGTACATAGTTTCAACTTTGCTTTTTGTTTAAAGGGATGTCAGACTTCACAGTCATAGAGTAGACAATGATGATGACAATGAACTTACTATTTAAAGTTTTATTTAAGGTATTTTATTTTACGTAAGTTACATTTTTTCTTACAGCGAGTATTTTGTTTTATATAAAATACCACTTTCTACTGTGAACGTCTGTTTTCTATCCCTGACGGCAAGCACTTGTTACGGCCTTTCTCATGTGAGTATCTCTGAAGTAAGTAGAAGAGGGTTGTTTCTGAATAGTCTGAGTAAACTTGAAGTTAGCTGTTCGTTCTGGCTGCAAATCTTTATCAACTCGTTTAATTTACCTCTAGGGAACGCTAAAGAAAACCTCACAGATATTGAAGACTTAATTAAAGCACAGAAGAAGATCAACGTCCATAGCTTGAGAGAAGTCTGTAGAAGAGCTCTGAATTTCAGAACATGGAGAGGCAACACAGCGAAGTTAAATTAATAAGTATTGGGCTTAAGACAAAAACAATAACAAACAAACAAACAAAAACCACTTCAACTGTAGATGCAGATAACGAAAGTCTTAATTATCAAATAATAATTTAAAAAATTTGAAATCCTCCCATGAAAACCTCATACTATATAGGATGTTTTTAACAATAAACCAATAAGCAAACACATTGAGTAATTTCAGGAACGTTTTGAAAACTTAAGATTTATGTTCATCAAAAAATGATGTATAAATATTTCTTAAACTTGGTAGTAAAATGTTCTCAAAAGGTTTAAAAAATGTTATTAAAAAGAAAATTAAGATAAAAGTCATTTGATAAATAGCATACAACGATGAGTTTACAAAGACTAGTTTATCTTACCCAATAAAATCTTAAGTTTTATAGATACTCAGGAAGTAATATATCGTTAAAAGACCCAAAGTACAATGAAAAGAATGCAGTCGAATATTTTTATAAAGTAATTGAATGAAATAAAAGTGAAATAAACTTTTTATTATCTGAATAAAATGGGATGTATTAATAGTTTCTTCAATAATTTGTATTTTAAAACAGTCACATTGGACTATCTGCTGTGTCCACGCGAGCCATCGAACCCCGGATTTTAGAGTTGTAAGTCCGTAAACTTACCGCTGTCCCACCAGGGGACTCTTCAATAAAGCTGTCATGAAAAGGAATTGAAAGGTTTCAGATAATTAATAAAATATAGCTAAAAAAAACGTGGACATTTAAAGCTGTTTAAATGGAAGTTGGGGAAACAAAATGAAAGTCTTAATGAAGAGGTCTGCATCCAATTACTAGAACTTGGCAATTTAAAACTAAAACTATAATTTTAATTACCATTGTGTAAACCTTTTTAATGAAGAGGCTTTTTTAAATCAAGACTTAAACGACAAAATATATGTTCCGATCTCTTTTATCTTGGAGTTTATGAACTTTGGTATTTCATCCTATTATTTGAATCTTGTAATTAAAAGCTAAAAC
Organism: Limulus polyphemus; assembly: GCF_000517525.1. NCBI lineage: Eukaryota > Metazoa > Arthropoda > Merostomata > Xiphosura > Limulidae > Limulus > Limulus polyphemus. Next base: position 33,826 of record NW_013665699.1, on the reverse strand, counting down.
TAAACTCTAATTACCACTGTATAAAGAGGGAATAGCTATCCATTTTTCATAAGCAGAAATTACGTGATAACAATATGGTTTTCAATACTTATATGCAGACTTCTGATATTTATTTTCCAATTATTTGTATTTCGAGTTGTTCTATGAAATAATACCACACAAGCAGTATCCTAAAATTTGCACAAACTTAACTAGACCCAGCAATTAAAACCTGAATATATTAGGATAATGCTACTGTAAGCTACACAATTCTGCATTCAGTGTTGAATTCTTCATATTATTGCAGTTTGCGATAATGTTTAAATTATAATCAAGTCAAGTCGTTTCCAGAACGTTTCCATCCAATTTTCTTTAAATCAAGGTTCCTATATAGAAACTCTGATAATGCTTATATACTATCACGTTCTTTCCTTTTTCCTCCATGCTAATACAATGATTTACAAGACTATCAGGTGATGTTTTTTTTTATCAGTAACTACAAAATTTAAATTCAATATGATATGCAAATTTTACTGCTCCTGACCCCCAAGAAATAATTAATTGATATAATTTACTTATTTTGATACTTATGGCCAGAACTCATTTAATAAAATTGCTATCAACGTTGTTTACAAAGGAAGTTAGTATCCCTCCCCATGATTAAGTTAACAGAATTTGAACGTTAATTAATCATTGTGTTTGTTTATAGTTAACGACTTTGCTTTACATTTTCAGCACTTGTTAAAGAAGATAACATTTAATAACATTTAACTCATTTAATAAAATTGCTATCAACGTTGTTTACAAAGGAAGTTAGTATCCCTCCCCATGATTAAGTTAACAGAATTTTAATGTTAATTAATCATTGTGTTTGTTTATATTTAACGACTTTTCTTTACATTTTCAGCACTTGTTAAAGAAGATAACATTTAGTTCAACTGCCTCTTCTGATTTTCTGTAATACAATACTCTACAATTGAACTAAATTACATTAGATACTAAAACATAGTTCCAATTTGACCGATGTTTCCAACACCTTTTATTTACACGTGTTAATTGTACGTGATACATTTATGTATTCGTCAATACATTGAATATTTTAAAGTGACGATTACTTAGTTGAATCACAAAGAATTGTTTTTTGTTTGTTTTTGAATTTCGCGCAAAGCTACACGAGGG
>NW_013665699.1:29415-31960 GCF_000517525.1 Limulus polyphemus | reverse complement strand
CGAGCATGGTTGGTGTGACGGGGATTCGAACCCGCGACCCTCAGATTGCGAGTCGAGCGTCCTAACCACCTGGCCATACCGGGCCGAATCACGAAGAAAAGCAAGTACTGTTTTGCATTATGTCTGCCCCCCTCCTCCGGTGGCTCAGCGTAATTTTGGTCTTTTTATAAAGCCAAAATTCTAGATTCGATCCTTGCGATAGGCAAAGAACATTTAGCCCATTGTGTAGCTATGTAGCCCCAAATGATATGTTATTCATTTAATTTATTATAGAACATGTAACAAGAAAGAAGAACAAAGCCATATTTATTCAAACAACACCTGTTAAATAGTAAAACTTCACATCATATTCATAGTGCTATATTGTTTTCAGCCATTATGCTCGGATAGATTTCTTGACCTTTGACTCTGGTTTTTCAATCTCCCTTTAGCTTCTCTTACTTAGATAGTTGAATAGGTCATGATAATATTTTTCTGTTAAACTGACTTGAACGCTTTAAATTGTGGTTTTTGGCACCATGGTAACTGCGGAGAAAATGTTGGTGTTTTTTTGTTCAGTAACAGATTTCTTCGTTTCAAAACTAATACTGTAAAAAGTCCAAACATTGAAATATAATCATAATCTACATAAATGTTTCTTATAAATAGAGTGGTCAAACATGCTAAAAATAACATTTTATAATACTCTTATTTCTATATCTGTGTTATTTTTCTTTTGTACATGACAGCTGGATAAAATGTAAACGTCCGCCATTTTGTTCATCTTTGAATATTTTTATTCCAAAAGGGGAACTAAGTAGTGCATGCAAATTATATCAACACTGAATATGTTAAGCCTTTACTGTTCGTGAAGAGGGTAAAATGTGTAAAAACCTGTACTGTAAAGTGGCTTACATCTGTGAGTCGGTCCATGACGAACATTTACTAGCTTTCCTGTCTCTGATCACCAGTGGTTCTTGCGTAGGCCCTAAAATCAGTTACTTATATTCATTTTCCGATTTTTACGAGTCTGGAAGCCATTTCAATTTCCCCTCTTGCTATTGCTTTATTGCCGACTTCTCGAAATATCGTCGCCATGAAACTTTCAAGGGCTTTTGGGTATAACCTAGCTCTCCAAAACAAATAGACATGCAAGTTGGATTAAATGTTTAAATTAGTTTCCCTAACATGAAGAACGTGGTTAGTAAGGGTGATTGTCTAGAACATTTTATGACAGTGTTAAATATACATATGTGGCGAATGACACAAACGCATATGATCTCGCTATATTCGTGAAGCCAACGAAACAAGTGCTGTTCGTGGCGTGGGAACATTTGTTAATATGTTAACCATTAGGTTACAAATTATGATGAAAAAAATTGCATTTTAATAACTCGGTAAACGAAAAGTCGTATGCTCATGCAATCCTTTAATTCTCAAAAAGTTTTACTTGTACTGATATTTTCTATGCCTCACTCTAGTGGCTCAACGGTAAATCTGAAACTGTATAACGTTAAAAACGAGTTTCGATACCCGTAGTGGGCACAACATAGATAGCTCATTGTGTATCTTGACGCTTAACAACTAAACAATTTTTTCTATATTTTTTTGACCTGTTACTTCATTTTTAAATATAATTATATGAAAGTTACAATCAAGTATCCGTTTACTTTTCTTTGTTCAGTGATTAATACATCTTATTTTAAAGTAGCATCGTTCGAATTAGCAATAAAAATTGTTACATCTGACGTTTCATACTTTTTAAAATTTTAATTATTCAAAAATATTTATGATAATAGCACTAAGTATAAGTTATTATAGTTGCTACAAATTAAAAATAGAATAATTCCACTTTGGATCTACTTGCTGTATGGTGTTCATATGAAATACGATGTATGGATCTATGTGTTTTGTTTGCCTAATTGTAGAGTAAAAATGGGTCTCTATGTTCTTTCTTTAGGATTTATAAATTACTTTCCAAACTCTAATTGTTTGTCTGTTTATTTTTACACAAAGTTCCACCATGGGTTTGACTCCCCATGGTGGACAATACGCAGATAGCCCATTGTGTATTTTGGTGATAAAAAAATAACAATTTGTCTTCGAAAGCTTTCATATTTGTTCTCAGTGAAGTGCTGCTTGATTCCTAGGACTGTGTTTCTATATCGTCATTAGCTTCACCATTCACTCCTCCTGTTTCTTTGAGAGTTGGAAAGCTTTTCAAAGAATGCTCTGGCTTCAGTGGTGTAGACCCTGTATCTTCTCTTCTGTTCTACCTCCTGGAGAGTTTTGGCGTCTCTCTCTTTTAGTGTCTTGTCTCGTCTATAAAATCCAGCCAAACCAGTACGTGTATTTTAACAGTTTGTGTTCTTAAACTTAAACAGTAAATTCATTTAATCTTATTTTATTATTTGCTTTTAAGTAAGTTAGTTACAAATTCAAACGAAGTTATTTTAATAATGTTCTGACATTAGTGTTTTGTATTAAGTGTTAAATAGGCTTGTGTTTTATATTATAATCTGGCTTAGCATTTGAAATCGATAGATTACTCCTTTTAATTTGTTCT
>NW_013665699.1:24543-29405 GCF_000517525.1 Limulus polyphemus | reverse complement strand
TATATATATATATATATATATAAGGCTTGTCTCAATATTCTCCAGACAGGAGATGACACAATGACCCCTACATTGTGTTGGAAACGTTCCACACACGAATATTGTAACTGAAGGAACACAGGGATCGTCAGTCATGGCACATGGAATATTTCGACTCTGATAGTAACAGTTTACGTGCCTGACGTCAGCTAATCCTACAGCTCATGGCTTATCAAAGAACCTGAATCTTAATGTGCTCAAAAGAGACCACTAGTTCCTGTAGACTGTTTTCAATGATGAAATAATAAGAAAAGTTTCTATAGACTGTTTTCAATAATGGTACTCTAAAAAATTCCTGTAGACCGTTTTCAATGATGGAAGATAAAGAAAAGTTCCTGTAGACTGTTTTCAATGATGGAACATAAAGAAAACTTCCTGTAGACTGTTTTCAATGATGGAACATTATGAAACGTTCCTGTAAACTATTTTCAATGATGGACCATTAAGAAAAGTTCCTCTAGACTGTTTTCAATGATGGAACATTATGAAACGTTCCTATAAACTATTTTCAATGATGGACCATTAAGAAAAGTTCCTCTAGACTGTTTTCAATGATGAAACACTAAGACAGCCAGACAAACTAAGAGGCATACCTTTCTAAAATGCGACAACTTCTGATGTAGATCATCACTCGTGTAAAATAATTTAGAACTTGCAAATTTCCTTCAAAGAGAAAGTACAGTGGCTAGATTTTGTTTTTATATTGAGTCCGAGAGCAGCATGGTGATATTATAAACGGCTGGTTCTACTTTGCATAAACCACTCGTACTGGCATTCCGTTTGGTTGTTTCCTGACTACCGGCTATATGGACTCCTACTTTAGACTGTTACAATAAACCTATATATGTGTCGTAATGCTTAGATTAACGTGTTAATGTATATATATATATATATAATACGTGTTTTCTTTATAAAGATAGCTAAGAATAATTGCTTTTAATGACAAAATATATAGTTTAACATTCTTGGTCCAGATAACTTCTGGTGTTATATAGTGGACAGCAGTTCAGTTCGTCATTTGCAGTGCATTATTGGAAGGTTTTATTTCACTTGATCAAATCAAAGGTACATCTTCTTGTCAAGGTCAAGAACTTATGCGGCATCACTTGATGTTAGATGTAGAGTGAGTTTGCTTCCTTGTTTCATGCTGAGTACTGGGTGCAAAATTAGGCGAGAGAAGCGCTGGTTCTGAGGTATTGCACATTGTCAAACAGGGACAAAGAGAGATAATGAATTGTGATATTCCAACCTTGTCACAATTGTGTTTTTTATTGACTATTTTAACCTAGTAGTGTTACAGAAAATGCTTCTTTGTTTGCAAAGCGACATATGAGGATATGGAACGTACTATTTGCTGACATCTCCAAGGATGTTTTAAAACAGCTTGTTTGTGTTTATATGCCTGAAACACTAGTACATTTTTGTGTTATAAGAGTGTATTCGAAAAGAAGTAGTTTGGAAGATTCTAGAACATAATGTTAGTATTTATTAGTTACTCCTAACAAAAAACAAGCTAACACTACAGATCAGACCTGAATATAGTTTACAGATTAATGTGGTCGATTCTGTATAACAAGCTGATAAGAAGTACACAGTGTTCTAAATCAAAATCTAAGAAAATTAAAATTTATAATGATTGGAATGCATTGCGTCATAAGTTGAGTAACCTCGATATTAACGATATCTTTCGAAGAAACCAATAATGTTTTTGTTTGTTTGAGTTAAACGCAAAACTACACATGGGTTATCTGTGCTGTGCCCACCACGAGTATCGAAACCCGGAGTTTAGGATTATAAGCCTACTGACTGAGCAACTGGGGAAGAAATCAACGAAATAATTATATTAAAAATCGAAGTAATGTGTTTCTGAAAAAATGGATCAGATTTTGTGAATCAATGACGATAAGCGTATTAAGAATTAGTCAAGATTGGTATAGTATGCTTTTGTTTTGTTCACGAACTAGTGGTACGGAGAGAACCACTTCATAGTCAATAGTATAAATATAAAGAATATAGATGTTTCTTAGTATGGATTTCTAAAATACAAAATAAACAAATATCGCTAAATAAAAAAGCTATGTAGGGCTGGCTACTGAATTTTAAAAAAAGAAATCAAACAAGATAGGGATGTAAGTGTATATATCACTTGATCCGGCTAATGATAACATAGGAGACTAAGCTGTCTCGACTTTACATGGATAATAAAATTCCTACGTTTCTGGGTTCCCACTTTGTCTATCGAAAGCGTGGTGTTTGAATAGAATCTCCGCTTTCATCATTATACTTTTCCTTTAGTTAACTTTAGAATACTACCTTTACGACTATTTTACATTAGAGTAACATTTTATATTTTACATTTATTCTTCATTTAAAGTCGAGACAGATTAGTCTGCTATGTGATTATTAGCCTGACCAAGTGATATGTCCACTTCCATCCCTGTTGTGTTTGGTTTCTTTTTGCAACTTCAGTAGCCAGCCCTACGTAGCTTTTTTATTCAACGATAATGTTTTCCTAATACTTGTTTTTTATAAGATGGCGTACGTGGGCTACTAGGTTGTATAGTACATTCTACTGCTTTATAAATTTTGCATAGAATAATAATAAAATAAGTCGTCAAAGATCGTAAAGACTGTTTTGCTCCATCAAATGATGATAAAATTATAGTTACTGCTAGAACTATGTAGGCGCTAGGTCTGTTGAAGAAAGATGATGATGAGCGAAAATAAGAAATCTCAGTTTTGGCTATTTGCCAGTTTTCGACTTTGGGACGCTCTTGATAGCTGAAAAGCGGCATATTCACTGGAGATAAAGCGACTATACCAGGTAAGCTCTTCATATCTGGCTTCTGATGATCTGTAGAGAGGAAAACCCAGATTACTTTTGTGTTGCTTTAATACGGGCACCGTGTCATCCCTACATAGAGAATGCTAGCGAACTCTCCGATGAAAATTAAATAAATTATGTAGTTTTATTGCTTGTACAAAATTAAAACTATTCGGGAAAACGTGTTAGTTAAGTAGCATAGGACATTCAAACAAAGGTGCCTTGTAACCAAATGGCATTTCAGAAAATTATAGAAAAATATACAGTAATTCCAATGTTATGTGTATATTTGCAATACATTACGTAAGGTTCTACAGAGTCTATATATGTAAATCAGAGTTATACGTACATCTGGATGTAAGGTGTCACAACGTTTTGTGAGGAACCATGTCGATGACATTTGTTAGCGGAACTCAAATGGACTTCTAAAGATTCAATCTACGTGGATAGGAAATGGGTTGGCAACCATTTTGATTTTACCGTCTACGTAAATTAAGCTAGGAGGATACTAATAAAATACGTGTAGCCGACGCTGAACGAAAGTGACGTTTAATGCCATTCGTACCACGGGTATAGTCCAGTTTATAGTATTTCTTTTTAACATATAAAATCTTAACTAAAAATGTCTCCAAAAACCATTACAGATTTCTTGATGATTGAATTCTATCAAATGTTTATCTTACATTCAAAATAACATTTACGAATCAAGCGAGAGTACCGTTTTAGTACTTTAGAATAATAAAACCAATTTCAGTTTTAATCATCAAATTAATCTTGATAATTTTACTGGATATACAATGCAGTAGTGCCTAACTTTGTGTGTAAGATAATAAGTTCCGTTTAATGTGTTTTCATTCTGTAGTATTTTCATATCTAAGAACTAACATTGATTTGAAATGTGATCTTGGTATTATCCGAATGCTTTGATCTGATTTTCTTTTATGTAAGGCACGGAGCAGTGTATTTCTAACTATAGTATCTTTGTTAAGCTGAGTTTCTAAAGATACGGAACTATACAATTTCTAGGTAGCTACCAGTAGTATCAAGTCACACAAGTCTTACAATGAAGACCGTTTATTCGAATCTTGTTTAGTTTAAAATACGTTTTAAATTTCCAAAGGCTTAAGTGTTTTTTTTCAATTAAAGTATCTGTTTTTAGACAGATATAAAATGAAATATAAAATTTTAGACAGATACAAAATTTATATTCCTGATAAAAAATATTACTTTGTTTCTGTCTATCACTAAAGAATATCTTATGGTTTGCTTTTGTAAACGACAATTTTTTCTCAAAATTACAGCAGCGGATATAACTTGAATTTAAACGCACTATAATATTTTATAAGAACGTGTAAAACTTCTAATGAAACAAGCATCCTCTATATTTTACTCTATACTAGCAGACTTATAAGAGGTGGGCAGTATAGTTGTCATGGTAACTGTATTCAAGTTCTGTGCCTGACTGTCAGCAGAGTAGCCTGATAGGGTTGTTTACGATTTGGGGATTTAGTATTTATTGTTTACGAAAGACGACTTCTATGGCTTAGTTGCATTTTCTATTTGATTGCGTAGTTTGTGAAAACCTCAAATTTAAGTTTATAAATTTCTGCTTAATTACATCTAAATGATCTAACCTGAAATTCGTGGTTCGTTCCTCGCACACCTCTAAGCTATTATTCAGTATGTTTGGTAGACCGTAGGTGAAAACAATATAATAAAAAAACAAATACGAATCCACATAACCTAAGAGTTTTTAGAAGGTGGACCATTCTTCATCAACGGCACACTTCCCACCTTTCGAAAGATGGACCTTTCTTCATCAGCGGCACACTTCCCACCTTTCGAAAGGTGGCCCTTTCCTCATCAGCGGCACAATTCCCACCTTTCGAAAGGTGGACCTTTCCTCATCAGCGGCACAATTCCCACCTTTCGAAAGATGGATTTTTCCTCATCAGCAGCACAATTCCCACCTTTCCAAAGATGGACCTTTCCTCAACAG
>NW_013665699.1:22437-23914 GCF_000517525.1 Limulus polyphemus | reverse complement strand
GCCGTACAGCAGTCCACCTTCGAAAGATGGATTTTCCTCATCAGCAGCACAATTCCCACCTTTCGAAAGATGGACCTTTCCTCAACAGCGGCACACTTCCCACCTTTCGAAAGGTGGACCTTTCCTCATCAGCGGCACAATTCCCACCTTTCGAAAAGTGGACCTTTCTTCTTCTTCAGCGGCACAATTCCCACCTTTCGAAAGGTGGACCTTTCCTCAACAGCGGCACACTTACCACCTTTCGAAAGGTGGACCTTTCCTCATCAGCGGCACAATTCCCACTTTTCGAAAGGTGGACCTTTCTTCATCAGCGGCACACTTCCCACTTTCCAAAAGGTGGACCTTTCTTCATCAGCGGCACAATTCTCACCTTTCGAAAGGTGGACCTTTCTTCATCAGCGGCACAATTCCCACCTTTCGAAAGGTAGACCTTTCTTCATCAGCGGCGTACTTCCCACCTTTCGATAGAGTATGGCTTATAGGGATTCCTATCTTTGTCCACACTGCTATTGTTATTATAATGTATGCTTAAGCTTTTCAATGTATGGAGTTTAAATGGAAAACATTCGACGTTGTAGCAATGAGTTCCACATTATATATACTTTGATATTTATTTAACTACGAAATTGCTAAGTTCAGTTTGTAATGACCTTTTCAGTTTCATTTATTACTGGGTAATTTCTTTAAACTATTGTAGCTATGTTTCAAGTAAAGTCTGACTGGAATATTTAATATTTAGAATTTGCTTTTAGGCCTGGTGGTTAAGGCGCTCGACTTTAAACATTAAAGGAAGGGCGTCCAGCTCGAAATGCTGTGAATATTAAAACATCTATTTCGTATTAGCCATACTTAGTGGTATAAGTTTATAATTTTTTTGTGTTTTCGACTTTATAAACTCCAGTCAGACCAGATGTATATTTTACTAACTTAAGTTGGAACAGTAAATGTAAGTTTTTGCATTTCAATTGTTAATGTCATTTGTTTCCCCAACGTGTTTGTTTATATCAGCAATTTACAACTTAGTATACACGATTTTTTTTTCTGGGATTGCCTAGAGCGTTTTATCTTTGATGTTCTATATTAATTATTAAATAATATCTTATACTTGATGTTATACATCTAGGTTAGTCTCTACAAATTCTTCACTTATATCTTCCGGTTCGTTTTTATTTATTTTTTTAACAAAATCCCCGAATTGTTAATAATTTACGGATTTCGAGTAGCTTTGTTTGAATATTATTATCCAAGAATACCAAACAAATATAATTCCAAGGAATTTACACCCTATTTTTAGTTTTTTTTTTTAATTTCAAACTTGTCGATGACAGGTTTTATTTTCTAAAACAACATTGAATAGTGCAACCGATTTATCTACTTTAGTTATCAAAACCTAAGGTTTGTTTGTTTGTTTGTTTTGAATTTCGCGGAAAGCTACACGAGGGTCTATCTGCGCTAGCCGTCCCTAATTTAGCAGTGT
>NW_013665699.1:3358-22407 GCF_000517525.1 Limulus polyphemus | reverse complement strand
CAAATAGTGGGATTGACCATCACATTATAACGCCCTCACGGTTGAAGGGCGAGCGTTTTTGGTGTGATGGGGATTCAAACCCGCGACCCGCAGATTGCGAGTCGAGCGCCCTAACCACCTGGCCATGCCGAGCCCCAAAATCTAAGGAAAACAATTCAAACCTTCTAGAATGTTGTATTCTATTTGAACTGCCAACAAGTCTTAATAAATATATTGAAATATAAAGTAAACTATTCACGCTATTTCAGATATCATTTGTTAGATATACTTAGGATATAAATTGTTTAATTAAGAAACTAATTATTTAACTTCAAATAAATATTTACGTGCTTTTGTATGCCGTTGTTTAATGTTATATATTTTTAATGGTTCGATACTATGCATTGTTGATAAACAATAGAATTCGTCTCCTGTGTTTACATTGTTGCTAAGTAACAGTAATCCAATTACCTCAATAAGAAAAAAAAATCGCAAACCTGTGTAAGGTTCTGGCCTAGGAACCGATAACCTGCCTGAAATAAAAGCAAAGCTGCGATGTTAGTATTCGGAAATGGTATTGTATTGACTTCTACAATATTCTTTTGTATAGAAAACCCGTGTAACCTGTTTAAAAATAACGTATGCATAATCTATTTGCATACCCTTGTGTACCTCGCACGCTGCCTTGCGCTTAACGATCTAATACAAAGTACACGAAGCTTCTGCTCATACAGCCCGTTTTTATCACCATGTTTTATGGCGAGGTTAAAACAAATGATCTGATTTCAATTATATAAAAATGATAAAATTATATATTCATATATATATATGTATACCATTTAGTTTTTTTAAAATAAACATTTGGTCCCTATTGTGGCTGAAGTTATGAGCAATATTCCAATAAGCACATGTAGGAAACATTATGATGGAGCCACGCATATCGAGTGAAAACAATGGGGAGAGAGAGCAAAGTGACTTTCGTTTTTTATAATATTTGTTTACGTGTCATCTCGCATATACCATCAACTGTCTTGCATGCTATAATTGTATCATAAGGGGCTTGAGAGATATAAAAATGTTCAGTCATTATTTTTGTAATTGTTTGTTTTAGAACAAAGCTGTCTGCGCTGTATCCGCCGATACTACTTTTTTTTTTTGCAGTTATAATAAAAGGTATTTTAAGTTTATTTTGTTTTATTTTCGGGCAATGCAGAGAACCTCAGTTCAACAATAAGTAACCTGTTTTGAAAAGCGAGATAGTTGATTTATGTAAACGTGGGAAGTGTGCCGCTGATGAAGAAAGGTCCAATTTCGAAAGGTGGGACGTGTGCCGCTGACGAAGAAATGTGGGAAGTATTCCACTGATGAAGAAAGGTCCACTTTTCGAAAAGTGAGAAGTGTGCCAGTGATGAGGAAAGGTCTACCTTTCGAGAGATGGGAAAAGTGCCACTGATGAAGAAAGGTCCAGTTTTCGAAAGGTGGGAAGTGTGCCAGTGATGAAAAAAGGTGGGAAGTGTGCCGCTGTTGAGGAATGGTCCACCTTCCCAAAAAGCTTAGGTTATAGGGATTTGTATTTTTTTCTTTATTATATTGTTTAACCTACGGTCTACCTAACATACTGAATAATAGCTTAGAGGCGTGCGAGGAACGAGCCGTGAATTTCAGGTTAGATCATTTAGATGTAATTAAGTAGAAATTTATAAACTTAAATTTGAGGTTTTCACAAACTACGAAATCAAATAGAAAAATAAAACTAAGCCATAGAAGTCGTCCTTCGTAAACAATAAATACTAAATCCCCAAATCGTAAACAACCCTTAGATTTAAATACAGGAAAATCGATTAATGTCCATTATAACTGTTTTTTTTATAAGGAATATAAAACAAAAATGCCTTAGAGCATTTTTCAGGGGTTCTAATACAGCTGAACGCTAGAGATTTGACAGTTGGTGGGTGTCGAATATCAAACTAACTGCACAGAACATGTAAGACGATAAATGGCGTTGTAACTTAAAGTTGTAACAGAGTTTAGAAATGCCACAGTTCATTCTAAAAGAGAATAGTGTTATGCAGTAAAAGTCGTACGTGACAGGTGTTCAAACCTTTGTTGCTTTGATTTCCATAGACGACGAGTCTTAAGTATTAATATCCCAACTCTGACAAACTACACGAATGATTACAAAACTAAGGTACCCAACTTGCATAGGACAATGTAGTGAGTTTCGTATGAAGTTTCACTATAATTACAGACAAAAATATCTCACGTGTTTCACAAATATTATTTGTTTCGTAAATCTGCATATGAAGAAAATGGGCGAAGTGATAGAAGATATTCTTAAGGCATGTGAGAACAAAAAATAGACAGACATTTTTTTTGCCACCTAATGACATCTCACTTAGCCATAAGCTTTCAGAAACTCAAAATCTGTTAGCCAATTTTTATTTTATTTGACATTATCATGCATTTTGCTAAAACATTGTGGCTGTGATTAAATGATGAAAAACTACCAACATCTTATTTTTGACTAACACAAAAGACCGCTTACTGGTAATATTAACAATACTTGTACTCTGTATTTTACTCTAGTAAAGTTATAGGATGGTAAATACCGTGTAACAGAATCTTAAAAAGGAAACAGAGTAAAAGTATTCTTCCGATACAATATTATAATTATATTCCTCCCACCCTCCTGGTGCCAATCGGGACTGCCGAGTGCGACCCAGTTGGTAGTTTACCGGGCTGTGGATCCGAGGGTTCTTGGTTCTCTTCCTGATACCTAATTATACACCCTCACCCCTCCTGGCTTACAACTGCCAAGCGCGACGCAGTGGGTACTTTACCGGGCCGTGGATCTGACAGTTCTTGGTTCTCTTCCTGTTACCTAATTATATCACCCCCCTCTCCTGGGGTGCAATTGCCAGTCGTGACTACGGAGCGCGACCCAATGGGTAGCGTATCGATCTGTGGATCTGAGAGTTCTTGGTTCTCTTCCTGTTGACATATAAAAGACAAAAAAAAAGAAGAAGGTGTTCCGTACTCTAGGTCCGTGGGTGTATTATAAGAGTTAACAATCAATCCCTACCACGAGTCGGTGACGGGTGGTGCTGAGTAGCTACCTTCCCTCTATTCTAACACTTCTAAATTAGGGACGTCTAACCCTCGATCAGCTTTCTGAAATATCTCTTTTTGGATCAACGGTAAATTCAACAAACAAACAAACAGTTAATAAAAGTAATAGCTAAAAAAATGTTTCATCTACATAAAATGATAACTTCAAACTATTTGATCTTGCAATTTACTAACGAAATATTCACATCAATGCGAAATTAAGAAGATCTACGAAATATTGTGATACATATATGTACATATACTTATGCCCGATTTTAATCCTATCTGTTACGAACCTTAGATTTTGGTTAACAGAAAGTTCAGGTCGCATATCTGACAAAGTTTCTTCATGAATAGCTACAGTTGATTCCTTTAACGGTTTCGGGTTGCTATCGTTACCAAAGACTGTTGCTACTGGTAATGAAATTTCGGCAGAAAACGTTTAGATTGGAAATGAGTTTAAACTATCATTTTTATACTATTTAACCAAGGAAGTATCACACATATATATTATAGAGATCTTAAAGCTGCTGATGTCAAAAGTTGTTGTATTTAACACACGTAGAGTTTTCCTGCTGAGGCTTTAAAGATATTTTCAACGTTTTGAACTTTTCTTCTGAATGTTTTAACGCATTGATATATAGTTTTTATATTTCTAAAAAATACTCGTTCTTTAGAAAGAAATCCCAATATCATCATCCGAAGCTACTAAGCTCTTCATAATTACATTTTGTGATTGCATTTCCAATAAATGCAAAGAAATGCATGGTAAAAGATATCGATTTTTGAATACCTTCTTTTAATAAGCATATTTATGTACACTTTTGGAGCTAATAACTAAAAAAAAATAGAGTTTATATTCTACCCTTGAAAGTTCTTTCATAGAAAAACAAGGAAAATCAATAATAGTTTTTCGATCTAACATTGAGCTAAACTGTCAGAATATAACCGTTAAATTTCAAGCATAGACATCCTTAATTTAGTAATGTTGACCAGAGGTAGGACAACAAGTCAACATCACCCATCACCTAAATTAGCTCTATTAAATGAAAAGCAGCATTGAAAGTCGCAGTTATAAAACTACCATAGCTGAAAGTCCGAATGCATTCAAACGCAATTCGCGTCTCGAATCTGGAATCTTTCGATACGTAAGTCTGCACACTAACCATTAAGCCACACCCGGTCATTTTTTTTTATCAGAGTTTCGTTATTACATTAAGTTATACATTTTAATTAACTTGGAAGATCGATCATGATATCAGATTATGTGATTTTACTGTGGATGATGACTAATGCTAACTCTAAAAGACACGAAATTCGAATATATCTTTAGTGCGCCAGAGAACTTTAGAAAACCCTAAAGAAAGATAACGTATATTATTACCGTAACCTAAAGTCTTAACCCGTAAAGTTCAAACAATACTTCACTGACAGGAGGAAAGGGGAATATGGAAGCTTTTAGAGCCTCAGAGTTGTCTATTGCTGTAAGAAATAATGGTAGCCTTAGTTGTGTTATTCGAATCATAATTTGCTATCTGTTGAAGAGCCCACTTCCTATAAAATGAGTATCTAAGCTGTATTAAAGAAAGTAGCAGAATAGAGAAGAGGCCAAAAGAAGAAACGAATAAATAAAACATAACAGATAAAACGCAGTTGCCCGAAAGCACAAAAATACTGAGTTAAATGTGAATAACTGGGAGAAAAAAAAGAGACGAAAGAAAAAAAAACCGTAGGTGGGAACAATGTCTTGGATTTATATATTTTTTTCAACCTAGGCTGAATCTGAAGGCTTATAGCGCTAAAAACCGAGTTTTAATACTCGTGGTAGGAACAGCAGTTACAGTTCCAGTGTAACTTCGAGCGTAACAACAAACAAATGAACTTCAAACGTGGTTGTAGAATAAAAGTCTCTAACGTATCAATGTGACTGCTTTTTTCATTTCATTCTACAGATTAAAACTACCCGATGCTTATTTTATCGCAATAGGTGGACCTCAGTACAATATTACACATTATTGTCAAAGTGAAAACCAGTTTCTAATTACTATGTATTGTCAGCAAGCAGATTTCATACATAATTTGAAAGAAATACACCAAACTCGGTTTACACATACTGTATATTTTAAAGTAACCATCTCGGATCGAGAGGCCTTATTTGTTTTAAGAAAATCGTTCGTATTACATCATAATGTTCTTCCATTTATTTGTTTGGTTAACTTTTTTTTTTTATACCGAAGCTTTGAATATTTCAGTTTAACACGTATTATGAACCGCTGCAAAAGCCACCTAGACCTAACCTGTTGGTTAGAGCATTCGTCTTGCAATCTGTGGGTCGTGGGTTCAAATATCGTCACTAAACATGCCCGCCCTTTCAGCAGTGGGGGAGTTATAAACTGTCAGACAATTCCACTATTCGTTGGCAAGAGATTAGCCCAAGAGTTGGTGGTGAGTGATGCTGACTAGCTACCTTCTCTTTAGTCTATCACTTCAAAAATTAGGCGAAATTCAGTAAAAACCAAAAGGCCATCTACAATTTAATTTGTTAAAACCTTATTTTTCTCCTAGTAAATATTTCATTACCTTATTACCAAATGCATTTGCATATTATGTAATGCTAAACCAGTCTCGGTTTTTAAATGCTTTGTTTAAAAGCTCTTGAATTATTTATCTATTTTATTGACGAAGTATTTAAATATTTTAACAAAAAACCTTTAAAGTGCTTAATGAATTATTTCTAAGGGCGGAAATGTTAGAAAAGTGTTTATAATCTTCTTTGGTATGATGGCGAATAATTTCTGATCTTTTTCTATTAAGGGATTAATGCTACGAAATGTGTTAGGATTTATGAACATAAAAATTAACATAAAGAAATACTTATCGATGAAGTTTGCCTGTGTAGAAAACAAACATAAACAGATATTTTGATAACTCGAAACATTCAATCTCTAAACCAAAAAAAAAAAGTAATTATTTTTATTGCTCGTACTAAAAAGGAAAACAAAAAATTGGGGCGATGTTCTTTGAAACTTTCATTAATTCTTTTATAAAAAAGAAATAATTTAATGACGCCATATTAAAACATTAATGAATCAGAGTTAATATTGCTGTTAGTAAATATTTTAATTACTTAAAACTGACGGGGGAGAAGGGGTGATCAGGTTGGCCCCACTACATTAGAATTTTGGCATTTTGTAGTTGGCGATCCGAGTTCGAATCCTTGTGATACAACAAAATATTTCCCATATTGGATGCATTATAAAAGTGATAGTTAATCCCTTAGCGTTGATGGTGGATGATAGTTTGCTGCTAATTAGTTGCCTTGTCTCTGGTCAGTAGTTCAAAATTAGGGACGGGGCAGATTAGTTTTACTTGTTGTATATTTGCTTACCTAGTTGACACTTCAGCCAGAAAATATGTTGTTTTATTTACCACTGAAAAGAAACTGGTGATGCAGAAGCACTTTCACCGGTGACTGGATTGAAACAACACTTTAGTGACGTTACTATGGTGACTAGTAGAAAGCTTTGTGCTGCAGCGGCATGTAAAGTTTCGTGATATTCAGGAATATCACATGTTTTAGTTATATAGGAATTTTAAAAATTGTTTCTTTATTATTTAGTTTGTTTGCAATTTTAACATAAATACATTTTCCAGAAAATTATTGTTCTAGTTGCTTTGTTTTTCTCTCTCTAGTATTGTTTGTTTGTTTTTTTTTAATTATGCGCAAAGCTGCACAAGGGCTATCTGTGCTCTGCCCACCACAGGTATCGAAACTCGGTTTCTAGCGTTGTAAGTCCGCAGACATACCGCTGTGCCACTGGGGGGCTTCTCTCTAGTAGATAATGTATGTTTTGCCCGAGAGGATACTGCAATAACATATATCATCCGTGTCAAAAGGATAAGTGACTCTAATATTCCTTTGCTGGCCGAATTGACGATGTCTGAATGTTACAGCTGACAAACTCTGTGAGTTTATCTGTTCCTTGTGTAACTTTGTGCTTAACTTCAAACAAACAAACAAACTGTCGAATTTAAATGTGCTTTCTTGTTCCAGGTATACTAGGAGATTATCGAGTGAAGATCGTAGTTGAAAATTATAGAGTTTTAGTTTAACAGAATTCAATCCCCAGAGGGTGAAAGCTGCGGAACTAAGCCTAAGCACAATCTAATAGAAATTCGATTGTGATTCTGTCTGCACAAATACGTACGTTGCATTGTCCTTTTGTCAGTTCTGTAATAAAGATTGTGTTCATTTATGCTAACTTTGTCTAGTCTCGTTATTTTACAAATGGTAGGAAACTACCAGATTCTCTACTACTCTTCTTATTTCCTAAGCGAATCTACTGTTATTAGCGGGTCTAGATATCTGGTAGCTGTCGGGAAATCCGATTTTACCTGAAAATACCACAATTATAACAGAATTGTTATTTACGTAATTGATATAACGTTACACATCAAGGTTAGATCACAAAAATAGTGTGATTTTTACACATACTCCATCAACATGAGTTCCAGATTTCTTTGCTTTTGAATTTTGACCATGTAACATGCAGTGTAAAGGTTCATAAGATAATGGGATCGAGTAGATATTATGTACCATTTGTCAAATGATTTGCTATGTCCAGTCCTACTAATAAATAAATAAATGTCTCTCCACAGTCCACACTGATATTTTCCATGGAAGCAACCATGATGTTTTCGGTGAATCGTATCTGCTTTTTAGCTTGGTCAATCAAGTCCGGTAGTTAGGGCGCCCAACTCGCAATCTGCGGGTAGGGGGGATATAACCCTGTCCCCGAACATGCTCACCCTTAAGCCGTGTGGACATTATAATGTGTTAATCCCACTATTCGTTGGTAAAGAGTAGCACATGAATTGGGGCGTAGGTGGTGTTCAACTAGCTTCGTTCCCTCTAGTCCATCAATTCCAAATTCAGAAACAGATAGCAAACATAGCACTCGAGTTGCTTTGCACGAAACTCACTAAACAAATAAACAACAGTTCATTGAACATTACCTATTGACTGTGATAACAGTTCAGTAATTACAGTGTGTCATAGTGTGAGCGAATATCGAATAAAACTACACGCCTAAAGTATAATAATGGGGAAAACGGGCTGGTCAGATTGTTTGTTTTGAATTTCTCGCAAAGCTACACGAGGGCTATCTGCGCTGGCGGTCCTTAATTTAGCAGTGTAAGACTAGAGAGAAGGCAGTTGGTCTTCACCACCCACCGCCAACTGTTGGGCTACTTTTTTACCAACGAATAGTGGGATTGCCCGTGACATTATAACGCCCCCACGGCTGAAAGGGTGAGCATGTTTGGAGTGACGGGGATTCGAACCCGCGATCCTCAGATTGCGAGTCGGGCAACCTAACCACCTGGCCATGCCGGGCCGGCTGGTCAGAGACCTCTCAGATTTAAGCATAGCTGTATCTAATTTTACTGACCAGGAGGAAGGCAGCCAGTCTAAAAAACCAGCTACCAAAATTGGCTACTCTCAACTAAATAGAGAAATTGACTGTCACATTTATTAGCTAAAAGAACAAAGCATTTTTGGTACACCACCTCTCGAATCCAAGACCCTTGGATATCCAGTCCAATATACGCTAACCACTAAGCAATTGCAATTCCCGGGTGAACCTCTTATAAATAAACTCATCACTACTTAGGTATAGCACTTTCAGGGTATTCATTCTTCATTTCTAATGAATCTCTTTTGAATCATTCTTAGCAGCAATAAAAGTATTAATTCAATTTGATTATCGATCTACTGTTAAAAAAAGAAAGAAAATTTACAACACTTAGGAATTTTTTTACGTTCATTAATGAATTCAGAAATTCATCCTGAAGCAGATATCGATCCGATCGATAAAAATGTACAATCTTAAACAACAACAACAAACAAATAACGTACAGGAATGTAAAAACATGTTGATAAGATATAACAAATAATTTGCCTTTACATTAAATTTATTTTATTTTCATTCGTTATCAGCATGAAAAAAAATTAACATGCTTATACATTGAACGTACTAAGTATTTTGCAATCAGCACATATAAATATGGGATAAACATGTACACGAAATTATAGATCTCTTGTGTAACTAAACAGCACAGAAGGGCGTAGGTATACAGAGTGTCTATATAACTAAGCACGCTTGCATGTGTTTGGTGAATAGCCCACTACAATCAATACAGCTGTTCCTTTGAGTTCAGATGAAATACGTCTTTTTTTTTTAAACATAATCGTACACATTATACAAGTAAGATCAGAACTTGAGTAATAATTTCTACAATACGGTGCGTGTAATTTATACAACAGAATGTTTTACGCCCCTCAGTGGCATGTCTGCGGACTTATACCGCTAGAAACCGGGTTTCGATACCCGTGTTGAGCAGAGCACAGATAACCTTATTTAGTATAAATACTTGCGTTATCATGCTTAATTATTGTATTCAGTCGTGCGATGTATTTTATTTTATTAACACGTTTCAAATGTTAAATATGCTTATGAATAATATTTTAACGGCCTGGTGGTAAGGGCGCTCGACTCACAATCTGCGGTTCACGGAATAGAATCCTAACACCGAACATGCGCGTCCTTTTAACCGTGGGGGCAATATAATGTGACGGTCAAACCTAACTTTTCTTTGGTAAAGAGTAGTCCAAGAGTCGGAGGTGGGTGTTGCCTTCCATTTAGTCTATTACTTTTTTTTCTAGGCTATTCACTTTACGTAGATTAAGAACAACAATAGAACCTTTTTTTTATTATTTCTATTGACCATTGTAAGTTGAATAAAATCACTAATAATAATTCTAAGATATAAACGCAAATAATACACCTGCGTAGTGTTTTTGATTGTGTTGTGGTTTCAGCAGTCGAACACTGGGAGTGTGTTGGTCAAATCATTTCAAGTCCTTTTCTTATATTTAGCAAAAGTTCTGTTAATTTTGTGTGTAAGAGGGGAAATAGCATAATATTAAGGCTTGTTTGTTGGTTGTTAAGCGCAAAGCTACACGATGGACTACCTGTGCTGCACTCACCACGGGTATCGATACCTCATTTTTATCGTTATAAACTTTCAGACTTATCACTGAGCCACTGTGGGGAGGAGGAGATATTAAGGTACGTTCCTACATTTAACGATGATTTTCTTGGTTTCAAATAACTAAACCAAAAGGAAATTGCGTTGCAAATTAAAACTAGGGCATGAATCACAGAAAAAGTATATGCCCTATTAGTGGATATATCTATATGATAAAATATACCCTATTAGTGGATATATCTATTGAAACCAAGAATCTCACAGTGGTCGAGATTCACAATCAATCAGATTTAAGCTCTTTTCACATGTAACTTGAAGTTAGAGCTTGATATTAAGAGATATATTACTAGTACTCACCCACAACATATCACATTCAAAACTACTACTCACCGTATGTAGTCGGTGGTGAGAAAACAGCTGCTCCTAATAAAACAGGTGAAACAACTTACTGACAACGGACCGACAGAGATAAGAAATAAAACTTATCTTCTGAAGTTGAAAATGCAGCAACCATAATGGTTGGATACCTTTATAAATAGCATAGTGGGGCATAAAATGATTTGGTCAGAACACACTTCCGATTGAAAATAAGAGGAAGTCCTCAATAGCTGTGGCACTTATTTTAGGAAGTATTAGAGCAAATTAATCTACGAGACCTTTTTTTCTTCTTTTTTATTACCTATATTTTTGTGCGCCAGTAATACTAAGCGTGGGGAGCGCGTATACCTGATTCGATTTTATTACTCTTCAGGATCTCTACCAGCCCACCCTCAAATTGAAATTCTTTTAGGCAGAATTAGAGTAAATTAATCTATGAGACTCTAAGTGTGGTCAAATACATCAATTGAAATGGTTTTACCTTCTTAGTTCAAAACTGTAATTAGATGGGGAGTGACCGCCGATCCCCTAAGGCACTCCTCTCAATGCCATAAGGGTGCTTTTGAAGTTTGGTTGAGATTAATAGAATAATACGGGAAATATGAAGGAGTGTTTCCAGATGACTTAGACGGTTAGATCCGAACGTGGATTCCTATGTCACTCCCTGGATGCCAAGTTTGGTTGAGATGAGCTAAAATATAGAAGCGTGAAAGGCGAACAAGTAAACAGATGACATTTTGATTTACACTAAAGGTTGAGTACATTATTTACAATCGTTTTGGAGTTCACCATGTCGTTACAGACAATGTCGACACACCTGGTTATCATGTTCTAGAAAATATCCTTTTGCTTAATTTCCATTGCAAAAGCTCCCGTCGTAAGGACGTCGTGTTGAAAGCATACAATGCTTCCCTGTGTGGTTTCCATAATCCACCTATTGTACGAGGACAGTCTGATCAGATAGGAACGCATATACGCTGCGTCCGATGACTTGGTTGGATATCTTCTTATGAAATAGCATGAACACCCATTTTATTCTTCAGCTTCTTGAGATATGCGGCAGTTGAACAAAAGTTATGACTGTAAGCCTTATTTGTGGCCTCATTTCCGTACAAATCCGGCATTTCTGTGTGGTACAAAGGGTCTAAAGCATTTTATCCCCTCTCCTAATCCCTATCTTGCTCTTGACGCAGTATCCAGCGATTAGCATTAATCCTTTCAAAAGGATTTCAAGACTTGCCATGTATTAGTTTAGGAAAATGTTTTCACCCATTCACCAGTAGAAAGTGGCACGAGACTAGTTACAGTTATCAAAGTACAAATACGTTTCGTCCACTATCACCACCAGGTACCATTCATACAGTTTCAACAGATGGTCTTTCTTTCCTGGATATTTCGTGAAAACAAATTGTGTGCACGTGACTTGAGTCGCTTTTCCAGACGGAGATTTTTCTTGATTATGTTGCGCACAGTTGATTGGAACATGTGAACGACTATTGCTAGCGACCACAGTGTTCGAGGATTATTACCTGTTACAAGACGCTGCTCTTAGCTTATCACATTTGATGTATAACTTGTTGCAGGTCCCTTTATGGATGGTTCTGGTTCCCAAAGTTAATCCATATTTTTGAGTTTTCTCTGCCATAAGTACAAAAGATATTCTCGTCTTAGAAATTCTAAATCCCCGATCTGAACACATGTATGGTTTTAGTGTATCAATATGAATATGTCGCATTACATATCCTTTCCAAAAAATGATACAAGCAATGTAAAAAAATGTAGTTCTGATACATGCCGTTTCGTCGCGAAATTACATTGGCTGTAATTGCCACGTGACTTGATGATTTGTATATAAAAAATCGTTTAAATATAACCTACTCAACACTCTGTGTATAAAGATTTTCTACGCTCGAAACGGTCATGGTCTATATTTTATTTCCATTTCAGATATTTTTAAGGTAATGATTAAGATCATTGCAGACGCTGTCTCTTATAGAGTACAAATACACTATCTTATTATAGAGTACAGAGATGCTATCTTATCAGAAAATATAGAAATGCTGTCTTATTATATAGTAAGAGATGCTACTTTATTAGAGTACAGACATACTATGTTATTAGAGAGCACAGAGCTGCTATCTTATTATAGAGTATAGAAATGCTATTCTTATTGGAGAGTACAAAGATGATGTCTTATCATAGAACTTAGAAATAGTATCTTATTACAGAGTACAGTGTTGATGTCTTATCATAGAACTTAGAGATAGTATCTTATTACAGAGTATAGTGTTGATGTCTTATCATAGAACTTAGAGATACTATCTTATTACAGAGTACAGTGTTGGTGTCTTATCATAGAACTTAGAGATAGTATCTTATTACAGAGTACAGTGTTGAGCTTCATAACTCCTTTTATTTCAGAATTTGTTAAGATCAAATATTTCATTCTATTATTACTTGAAACAATATACGTTAATAAGGTAATGATTAGTGGAGTAGTAAACATGTAAAATGACCATTGGATGTGACTTTGAAAGATGGTCAAGTAACGTGTGATAAATACCAAAGATCTTACATCGCTTTATTGGATGTGACTTTGAAAGATGGTCAAGTAACGTGTGATAAATACCAAAGATCTTACATCGCTTTATTGGATGTGACTTTGAAAGATGGTCAAGTAACGTGTGATAAATACCAAAGATCTTACATAGCTTTATTGGATGTGACTTTGAAAGATGGTCAAGTAACGTGTGATAAATACCAAAGATCTTACATAGCTTTATTGGATGTGACTTTGAAAGATGGTCAAGTAACGTGTGATAAATACCAAAGATCTTACATCGCTTTATTGGATGTGACTTTGAAAGATGGTCAAGTAACGTGTGGTAAATACCAAAGATCTTACATAGCTTTATTGGATGTGACTTTGAAAGATGGTCAAGTAACGTGTAATAAATACCAAAGATCTTACATAGCTTTATTGGATGTGACTTTGAAAGATGGTCAAGTAACGTGTAATAAATACCAAAGATCTTACATCGCTTTATTGCATGTGACTTTGAAAGATGGTCATGTTACGTGTGATAAATAACAAATATCATACATAACTTTAGCATAAGTATTTCGAAACAAAAAGTTTACTCCTATACCATATTTGAATAGGAATTACGTGTTCACGGGTTTTTCGAGTTACGTGCGGACTGTATATAATATTGGTTGTGGTTATTTTTAATTACTGACAAAAAATGCTTTTCACACTTTTTTAGAACACCAGTAATTTATAATACTTTGTTTTTTCAAATATAATGATATTCTTTTTCAAGCTATCAATTATCTTGATTTGTCAAAGATAATTTCACGTATAAAACATGTTCATAGCAAATACATGTTCATTGTTGCATCAATTCATCACCGTTGTAAAACTTTGAACAACAGAGGATTAAAATGTAATCTGAGAATAGAAGTAAATCATGCATTTAGAACAATATAAAATCAAAATCAAACAAGTTTTTCCCCTTTTTGAATGATTTTGGATCAATTACACACAAGCTCTTCTAAATTAGCTGAATTGATCATAATCGTCTAATGTTGACGAGAATATCCACGTATGGCGGAAATCAATCACACTTCATTCAAAGTATACTTACTGTTACTTTGTAGTTTGATTCAAGTTCAGATTTACTTTCAAGATCGTTACGTCTACGAAATTTTACAGAAAATAATCATTGTTTACGATTCAAACGAAGTAATAATATTATTCTATTTAAAGACAAGAGTGGGGATATTGTGGAATTTTATTGGAAAAATCATTTTAATCTATATCGAGCCTGATACAGGTTGTTAGTATCAGTATATTTCCCATCTCTTTGACCTATCGTGAATTTGTTGAATGAAATGTACTATTGAAAAACATGCGCCGTTAAAAGATGAAACAGATAACGAATAATTGGTTTAACCCATCACGATTCCAATATTATGGTTAATCATTGAAACGATATTTAGGTTAAGATCCATAAAAACTACATCGATAACATGCTTACCGAACAAACCTTGGTTCTTCCCATAGATTGTATACCGATTTGAAATCAAATTTTTACAACTGTTATCTACAAGAACCTTAGTGGTCCAACATAGGTCTTCAGAGAATTTTAAAACTATAGAGGATTTAGCATGTTAATACGAGTTTAAATATAAAAATCAACAAGTCACGTGATAACTGCAGTTGGTATACAGTAGCGATGGAACGGCATGTATAAGAGCTACCTATCGACGTTGTTTGGCGCTTTGTAGGTAGAGGGATGTCACCGAAAAATTGATCCCTTTTGGGAAAGTTGTGTAACAGTCCTTTCCGATGCAAAAGTTTCATACATTCAGATCATAAAGATGTGTTCAGACTGGGGAATTAGAATTTTCAACACAGAGATATCTCTTGTACTTAATGGCCTTGAAAACAAATAAACATGGATCAACTTGAGAACGAGGACCATCCGTGGTAAGTAAAATGTGGCGTCTTGTAACAGGTGAGAAGACCTGAACACAAAGGTCAGTAGCAAAAGCCGTCCAGTTGCCCCAGGAAACACTGCGCAACATAATTAAGGAGGATCCCTGTCTAGAAAAGAGATACACGAAACGTTTTCACAACATATCCATTCACATACCTCATGTAGCTCGAGAATGAAGGGAGTATTGAGGGAATTCAATACGAAGACATATCGGTGAAGACTTTCTATGCAATTACAGACTGTTAAAACAGGCGCTGTAAAGCCGTTGTCTTCCTACACTAGATCAATTATGTGTTTTTGACATGAAAACCTCATGACGGAGTCCTTTCCGATAAAAACACTGCAAGGTGCACAGCTGTTAGATAGTGCATGACTGGACATGGTGACAAAATAGTTTTCATATGACGTACCCAATCTCTGTATAGCAGCAAATGTGCAAGTACTTATATGAAGATACATGTTAATTTGTTTGTTTTGCATTTTGAGCAAAGCTACACGAGGGCTATCTGCGCTAGCCGTCCCTAATTTAGCAGTGAAAAACTAGAAAGACGGCAGCAATCATCAACACCCACTGCAAACTTTTGGGCTACTCTTTTACCAACGAATAATGGGATTAACCGTCATATTATAACGCCCCACTTTTGAAAGGGCGAGAATGTTTGATGGGACGGGGATTCGAACCCGCGACCCTCAGGTTGCAAGTCAAGTTCCTTGCATTTCTTCTCTTTCTCGCACTATTAGTGCTAATAACTGTGGTAGTCTCACGGAAAGTATTTTCAAGGAATTGCACGAAATCTTTTATACATTATAATATATGCATATAAATTACTTTTATGTTAAGCTTTTATTGTTTTAACTTTCAGGTGTGCACTAAAATTCTATAATACCATATTTACATGTTAACTTTTTTTTTTTTTTTTTTTTTTAAGGGAAAGGAAGCTTCTAAATTTGCTTTGTACTAAAGAAAGAATAACTTGTATACCCAAGCCAGATGAGCTAATCTGTGTGGAAACCTGTTCGATAATTCTTTTGGATTACTGAAATATAACTTGGGATTTTCTTTATTATTTTATCCTGTGGTTTGAATACAAAACGATTTTACACCTAATTGTGACCTATTACTTTAACAGGTTCTGATCTCCGGACCTGTTGTTGACATATTATGTAATGAAATATTTTAATTGGAAAAAAATCAATTTGGGATTAGGCAGGTTACACCGAAGTCCTTGCAACAAGAACCGAAAGAATGGTGTTATTATTATTATTTTTTAATCCGGGAAAACGTCTTATGTATACTTATGGAGTAACACTAGATTACTCTTTGAGGAGTGTATTTTGTTATAAAATAGATAGTTCGTGACATAAGATACTTCCAACTAATTCTATACATAGGAGACCCTACAACTGCATGAGACTCAGGTGTAATGCATAGATCAGTGACCGTAGAACTCACTATAGCTTACGTGACTCTCTTGCAAAGATACATTTAGTAATAACATGTATTATTGTATATTCCACCCAAATGTCCTTGAGGCCAAACGAATGAGGGAGTTGGGTTTTGTGTTGTGGAAAAAATCAATGTGTGCGGTTTGAAGGTCTTTGCAAAAAATTCACAGAATTTGTTCAATGTAACACACTCGAATAAATTAGGTAGGATTAGTGAATTACACATTGGATTTTTTACACTGAACGGAGTAAAGCTGGTTATTTAAATTCCATATCTGATGAAACTAGGCAAAATAGTTGTTTTAAAAATTACAGCCTAATCAGTCTATTTATATCGACTATATTTTTTCTGTTCAGAAGTTTTTGAGAAGTGTTTAGAAAGTATTTTGTGAAAGACAATGAAGTAAAAAGTTCTCAGGTAAATGAAGATGGGCTGAATTTCTGGTAGTGTTATACAATTAATTTTAAATAAAGATGGCATATAAATAACATTCGATATTTCTAAACCTTCAACTAGTTCTAGTTGACGAAATATTGGAACTCTTGCGTTTGCCTTTAAAGGACCTGAACAGAAAAGATCGTCCAAGTCTTAAACTTTGCAAACAATTTGCCTCCTGAATGTAGCATAAAACTAGGATCAACAATTGCCAGAGAAATTCTTTAAAGAATATAATTGAAATTCTGTTGATATCTAAGTATCTGATAAATGTCGCCTCAATAAAAGTGGTAACGTCTCACGCTTGTCGTATCTGAAAATAAATAAATATTGAGGTTACAATGTCTGCCCCCCAGTAGCACAGCGGTATGTCTGCGGACTTACAACGCTAGAATCCGGGTTTCGATACTCGTGGTGGTCAGAGCACAGATAGCTCAATGTGTAGCTTTGTGCTTAACTTCAAACAAATACAATGTCTGATGCTCAGTGTTTTTACATTGTTCGTTATATGATGTTTTTTATAACATTTTCAAGTGTTTTATAGAGTAAAATTCCTTTTTTTTGTTTTTTATGTATTTTGTATTTACTCTATGAGTGGAAATTGTGTCACGCAAGATTTTCCAATATTTTTCTATTTTTCGTATCTTTTATCTGTTTGAAAGCTGTAAAGTGGAATATTTTGTTGTCTGATGTCCCCCGGTGGAACAATGGTTAATTTACAGTCTCTCAACGCTAAAATCTGAGGTTCGATTCCCCGCAATGGACACAGCAGATAACCCACTGTGGCTTTGCTCTAAAACTATTTTTGTCTGATAAAATTTGTTTCTTGATTGCAGTGACTAACTAATTCGGAGTAATTGAAGGCGATAGCTGGAAACGTATTCTCTTAGTGACTCCACTAGTGAAACTTCTCCTATATTTGATTTTTACAGTCATAACTACGATACGTTAATTATTTTGTGGTCTTCAAGATAACATTACAGATGTATTATACAGAAGTGAGTTTAACACGAACTCAACCGAAGTGTCTGGATTCAGTAATGAATGACATTGAATGATTTAGAGTTAAATGAAAAGGACCATTAGACGCAAATAAAGAAAAAAAAAGAGTTATTTATTTTTTCGACACCAATATGATTAGACGTTGTTGCTTATGTATAGAGATATACTGTAATGATAAAAAAATATAGATGTGGTTATAAGATTAATTTTTTATGTGTACCCATTTTAAGTCAAGTCATGAATTTTAAACTATTCAACGCGCTAAGCAGCTGAGAAGTCTATTCAACATACAGAGAAGACTTACAGGATCCGATGTCTGTGTATGTGATATGGGGAAGGATGTTAGTTTGTTTTAAATTTCACGCAAAGCTACACGAGGGCTATCTGCGCTAGCCATCCCTAATTTAGCAGTGTAAGACTAGAGGGAAAGCAGCTAGTCATCATCACCCACCGCCAACTCTTGGGCTACTCTTTTACCAACGAATAGTGGGATTGACCGTCACATAATAACGCTCCCACGGCTGAAAGGGCGAGCATGTTTGGTGTGATGGGGATTCGAACCCGCGACCCGCAGATTGCGAATAGAGCGCCCTAACCATGGGGAGGAAGAGCAGATTCAAACGACTAAGGATACATGCCACATTTGGTGCCAATCGGTCCAGCGGTTTGCTAGAAATAAACGAACACATCCATACTGACTTTTGTCACATAATAGTTTAGTTATAGACAACAACAACAAAAAAAAAAAAAACATTTTGAACATAAATATAGCTCAATAATTTTAGACTTTAACGACACTGTGAAATATTTAAAGAAAAATTCAAGGTGCTTACTTATCAGAATGAAACTTTTCATGCAATTTACAAAGTCTTGCAAGACAATATGTATCTTTTAAATGGCTAAACAAGTTTCATCGTGTACTAACTGAAAAACAACAACAGCTATTCCGTGACACTAAACTGTTTTTTCTGAAACGAAATAAGTTTGTGTAATTGAAATTGTCTTTCATTGATGGTTTATATGATCTGTACGCTAGCTAGATATGTTGCATGATGCTTGAAAAACCTCCTTATGGAAACATATTTCATTCTGCGTAGTTTATTTTCATGTCATCTTATAAACGCTTCCAGACATTTTGTATTTTTATA